>NC_074669.1:59401903-59470471 GCF_029448725.1 Salvelinus fontinalis
CTGATCATATTCCCTCTATTAGAACAGAACATTACAGCTGATCATCTTCCCTCTGTTAGAACAGAACATTACAGCTGATCATATTCCCTCTATTAGAACATTATAGCTGATCATATTCCCTCTGTTAGAACATTACAGCTGATCATATTCCCTCTATTAGAACAGAACATTACAACTGATCATATTCCCTCTTTTAGAACAGAACATTACAACTGATCATATTCCCTCTATTAGAACAGAACATTACAGCTGATCATATTCCCTCTATTAGAACAGAACATTACAGCTGATCATATTCCCTCTATTAGAACATTACAGCTGATCATATTCCCTCTATTAGAGCAGAACAGAACAGCTGATCATATTCCCTCTATTAGAAGAGAACATTACAGCTGATCATATTCCCTCTATTAGAACAGAACATTACAGCTGATCATATTCCCTCTATTAGAACAGAACATTACAGCTGATCATATTCCCTCTATTAGAACAGAACAGCTGATCATATTCCCTCTATTAGAACAGAACATTACAGCTGATCATATTCCCTCTATTAGAACAGAACATTACAGCTGATCATCTTCCCTCTGTTAGAACAGAACATTACAGCTGATCATATTCCCTCTATTAGAACATTATAGCTGATCATATTCCCTCTGTTAGAACAGAACATTACAGCTGATCATATTCCCTCTATTAGAACAGAACATTACAGTTGATCATATTCCCTCTGCTAGAACAGAACATTACAGCTGATCATATTCCCTCTGTTAGAACAGAACATTACAGCTGATCATATTCCCTCTATTAGAACAGAACATTATAGCTGATCATATTCACTCTATTAGAAAAGAACATTACAACTGATCATATTCCCTCTAATAGAACATTACAGCTGATCATATTCCCTCTATTAGAACATTACAGCTGATCATATTCCCTCTATTAGAACAGAACATTACAACTGATCATATTCCCTCTTTTAGAACAGAACATTACAACTGATCATATTCCCTCTATTAGAACAGAACATTACAGCTGATCATATTCCCTCTATTAGAACATTACAGCTGATCATATTCCCTCTATTAGAGCAGAACAGAACAGCTGATCATATTCCCTCTATTAGAAGAGAACATTACAGCTGATCATATTCCCTCATTTAGAACAGAACATTACAGCTGATCATATTCCCTGTATTAGAACAGAACATTACAGCTGATCTTATTCCCTCTATTAGAACAGAACAGCTGATCATATTCCCTCTATTAGAACAGAACATTACAGCTGATCATATTCCCTCTGTTAGAACAGAACATTACAGCTGATCATATTCCCTCTGTTAGAACAGAACATTACAGCTGATCATATTCCCTCTGTTAGAGCAGAACATTACAGCTGATCATATTCCCTCTATTAGAACATTACAGCTGATCATATTCCCTCTATTAGAGCAGAACAGAACAGCTGATCATATTCCTCTATTAGAACAGAACAGCTGATCATATTCCCTCTATTAGAGCAGAACAGAACAGCTGATCATATTCCCTCTATTAGAAGAGAACATTACAGCTGATCATATTCCCTCTATTAGAACAGAACATTACAGCTGATCATATTCCCTCTATTAGAACAGAACATTACAGCTCATCATATTCCCTCTATTAGAACAGAACATTACAGCTGATCATATTCCCTCTATTAGAACAGAACAGCTGATCATATTCCCTCTATTAGAACAGAACATTACAGCTGATCATATTCCCTCTATTAGAACAGAACATTACAGCTGATCATATTCCCTCTATTAGAACATTATAGCTGATCATATTCCCTCTATTAGAACAGAACATTACAGCTGATCATATTCCCTCCATTAGAACAGAACATTACAGCTGATCATATTCCCTCTGTTAGAACAGAACATTACAGCTGATTATATTCCCTCTATTAGAACAGAACATTATAGCTGATCATATTCACTCTATTAGAAAAGAACATTACAACTGATCATATTCCCTCTATTAGAACAGAACATTACAGCTGATCATATTCCCTCTATTAGAACATTACAGCTGATCATATTCCCTCTATTAGAACAGAACATTACAACTGATCATATTCCCTCTTTTAGAACAGAACATTACAACTGATCATATTCCCTCTATTAGAACAGAACATTACAGCTGATCATATTCCCTCTATTAGAACATTACAGCTGATCATATTCCCTCTATTAGAACAGAACATTACAACTGATCATATTCCCTCTTTTAGAACAGAACATTACAACTGATCATATTCCCTCTATTAGAACAGAACATTACAGCTGATCATATTCCCTCTATTAGAACATTACAGCTGATCATATTCCCTCTATTAGAGCAGAACAGAACAGCTGATCATATTCCCTCTATTAGAAGAGAACATTACAGCTGATCATATTCCCTCTATTAGAACAGAACATTACAGCTGATCATATTCCCTCTATTAGAACAGAACATTACAGCTGATCATATTCCCTCTATTAGAACAGAACATTACAGCTGATCATATTCCCTCTATTAGAACAGAACAGCTGATCATATTCCCTATATTAGAACATTACAGCTGATCATATTCCCTCTATTAGAGCAGAACAGAACAGCTGATCATATTCCTCTATTAGAACAGAACATTACAGCTGATCATATTCCCTCTATTAGAGCAGAACAGAACAGCTGATCATATTCCTCTATTAGAACAGAACATTACAGCTGATCATCTTCCCTCTGTTAGAACAGAACATTACAGCTGATCATATTCCCTCTATTAGAACATTATAGCTGATCATATTCCCTCTGTTAGAACATTACAGCTGATCATATTCCCTCTATTAGAACAGAACATTACAACTGATCATATTCCCTCTTTTAGAACAGAACATTACAACTGATCATATTACCTCTTTTAGAACAGAACATTACAACTGATCATATTACCTCTATTAGAACAGAACATTACAGCTGATCATATTCCCTCTATTAGAACAGAACATTACAGCTGATCATATTCCCTCTATTAGAACATTACAGCTGATCATATTCCCTCTATTAGAGCAGAACAGAACAGCTGATCATATTCCCTCTATTAGAAGAGAACATTACAGCTGATCATATTCCCTCTATTAGAACAGAACATTACAGCTGATCATATTCCCTCTATTAGAACAGAACAGCTGATCATATTCCCTCTATTAGAACAGAACATTACAGCTGATCATATTCCCTCTATTAGAACAGAACATTACAGCTGATCATCTTCCCTCTGTTAGAACAGAACATTACAGCTGATCATATTCCCTCTATTAGAACACTATAGCTGATCATATTCCATCTGTTAGAACAGAACATTACAGCTGATCATATTCCCTCTATTAGAACAGAACATTACAGCTGATCATATTCCCTCTGTTAGAACAGAACATTACAGCTGATCATATTCCCTCTGTTAGAACAGAACATTACAGCTGATCATATTCCCTCTATTAGAACAGAAAATTATAGCTGATCATATTCACTCTATTAGAAAAGAACATTACAACTGATCATATTCCCTCTATTAGAACAGAACATTACAGCTGATCATATTCCCTCTATTAGAACATTACAGCTGATCATATTCCCTCTATTAGAACATTACAGCTGATCATATTCCCTCTATTAGAACAGAACATTACAACTGATCATATTCCCTCTTTTAGAACAGAACATTACAACTGATCATATTCCCTCTATTAGAACAGAACATTACAGCTGATCATATTCCCTCTATTAGAACATTACAGCTGATCATATTCCCTCTATTAGAGCAGAACAGAACAGCTGATCATATTCCTCTATTAGAACAGAACATTACAGCTGATCATATTCCCTCTATTAGAACAGAACAGCTGATCATATTCCCTCTATTAGAACAGAACAGCTGATCATATTCCCTATATTAGAACATTACAGCTGATCATATTCCCTCTATTAGAGCAGAACAGAACAGCTGATCATATTCCTCTATTAGAACAGAACATTACAGCTGATCATATTCCCTCTATTAGAACAGAACATTACAGCTGATCATATTCCCTCTATTAGAACAGAACATTACAGCTGATCATCTTCCCTCTGTTAGAACAGAACATTACAGCTGATCATATTCCCTCTATTAGAACATTATAGCTGATCATATTCCCTCTGTTAGAACATTACAGCTGATCATATTCCCTCTATTAGAACAGAACATTACAACTGATCATATTCCCTCTTTTAGAACAGAACATTACAACTGATCATATTCCCTCTATTAGAACAGAACATTACAGCTGATCATATTCCCTCTATTAGAACAGAACATTACAGCTGATCATTTTCCCTCTATTAGAACATTACAGCTGATCATATTCCCTCTATTAGAGCAGAACAGAACAGCTGATCATATTCCCTCTATTAGAAGAGAACATTACAGCTGATCATATTCCCTCTATTAGAACAGAACATTACAGCTGATCATATTCCCTCTATTAGAACAGAACATTACAGCTGATCATATTCCCTCTATTAGAACAGAACAGCTGATCATATTCCCTCTATTAGAACAGAACATTACAGCTGATCATATTCCCTCTATTAGAACAGAACATTACAGCTGATCATCTTCCCTCTGTTAGAACAGAACATTACAGCTGATCATATTCCCTCTATTAGAACATTATAGCTGATCATATTCCCTCTGTTAGAACAGAACATTACAGCTGATCATATTCCCTCTATTAGAACAGAACATTACAGCTGATCATATTCCCTCTGTTAGAACAGAACATTACAGCTGATCATATTCCCTCTATTAGAACAGAACATTACAGCTGATCATATTCCCTCTGTTAGAACAGAACATTACAGCTGATCATATTCCCTCTATTAGAACAGAACATTATAGCTGATCATATTCACTCTATTAGAAAAGAACATTACAACTGATCATATTCCCTCTATTAGAACAGAACATTACAGCTGATCATATTCCCTCTATTAGAACAGAACATTACAGCTGATCATATTCCCTCTATTAGAACAGAACATTACAGCTGATCATATTCCCTCTATTAGAACAGAACATTACAGCTGATCATATTCCCTCTATTAGAACAGAACAGCTGATCATATTCCCTCTATTAGAACAGAACATTACAGCTGATCATATTCCCTCTATTATAACAGAACATTACAGCTGATCATATTCCCTCTATTAGAACATTATAGCTGATCATATTCCCTCTATTAGAACAGAACATTACAGCTGATCATATTCCCTCCATTAGAACAGAACATTACAGCTGATCATATTCCCTCTGTTAGAACAGAACATTACAGCTGATTATATTCCCTCTATTAGAACAGAACATTATAGCTGATCATATTCACTCTATTAGAAAAGAACATTACAACTGATCATATTCCCTCTATTAGAACAGAACATTACAGCTGATCATATTCCCTCTATTAGAACATTACAGCTGATCATATTCCCTCTATTAGAACAGAACATTACAACTGATCATATTCCCTCTTTTAGAACAGAACATTACAACTGATCATATTCCCTCTATTAGAACAGAACATTACAGCTGATCATATTCCCTCTATTAGAACATTACAGCTGATCATATTCCCTCTATTAGAGCAGAACAGAACAGCTGATCATATTCCCTCTATTAGAAGAGAACATTACAGCTGATCATATTCCCTCTATTAGAACAGAACATTACAGCTGATCATATTCCCTCTATTAGAACAGAACATTACAGCTGATCATATTCCCTCTATTAGAACAGAACATTACAGCTGATCATATTCCCTCTATTAGAACAGAACAGCTGATCATATTCCCTCTTTTAGAACAGAACATTACAGCTGATCATATTCCCTCTATTAGAACAGAACAGCTGATCATATTCCCTCTATTAGAACAGAACAGCTGATCATATTCCCTATATTAGAACATTACAGCTGATCATATTCCCTCTATTAGAGCAGAACAGAACAGCTGATCATATTCCTCTATTAGAACAGAACATTACAGCTGATCATATTCCCTCTATTAGAGCAGAACAGAACAGCTGATCATATTCCTCTATTAGAACAGAACATTACAGCTGATCATCTTCCCTCTGTTAGAACAGAACATTACAGCTGATCATATTCCCTCTATTAGAACATTATAGCTGATCATATTCCCTCTGTTAGAACATTACAGCTGATCATATTCCCTCTATTAGAACAGAACATTACAACTGATCATATTCCCTCTTTTAGAACAGAACATTACAACTGATCATATTACCTCTATTAGAACAGAACATTACAGCTGATCATATTCCCTCTATTAGAACAGAACATTACAGCTGATCATATTCCCTCTATTAGAACATTACAGCTGATCATATTCCCTCTATTAGAGCAGAACAGAACAGCTGATCATATTCCCTCTATTAGAAGAGAACATTACAGCTGATCATATTCCCTCTATTAGAACAGAACATTACAGCTGATCATATTCCCTCTATTAGAACAGAACATTACAGCTGATCATATTCCCTCTATTAGAACAGAACAGCTGATCATATTCCCTCTATTAGAACAGAACATTACAGCTGATCATATTCCCTCTATTAGAACAGAACATTACAGCTGATCATCTTCCCTCTGTTAGAACAGAACATTACAGCTGATCATATTCCCTCTATTAGAACACTATAGCTGATCATATTCCATCTGTTAGAACAGAACATTACAGCTGATCATATTCCCTCTATTAGAACAGAACATTACAGCTGATCATATTCCCTCTGTTAGAACAGAACATTACAGCTGATCATATTCCCTCTGTTAGAACAGAACATTACAGCTGATCATATTCCCTCTATTAGAACAGAAAATTATAGCTGATCATATTCACTCTATTAGAAAAGAACATTACAACTGATCATATTCCCTCTATTAGAACAGAACATTACAGCTGATCATATTCCCTCTATTAGAACATTACAGCTGATCATATTCCCTCTATTAGAACATTACAGCTGATCATATTCCCTCTATTAGAACAGAACATTACAACTGATCATATTCCCTCTTTTAGAACAGAACATTACAACTGATCATATTCCCTCTATTAGAACAGAACATTACAGCTGATCATATTCCCTCTATTAGAACATTACAGCTGATCATATTCCCTCTATTAGAGCAGAACAGAACAGCTGATCATATTCCTCTATTAGAACAGAACATTACAGCTGATCATATTCCCTCTATTAGAACAGAACAGCTGATCATATTCCCTCTATTAGAACAGAACAGCTGATCATATTCCCTATATTAGAACATTACAGCTGATCATATTCCCTCTATTAGAGCAGAACAGAACAGCTGATCATATTCCTCTATTAGAACAGAACATTACAGCTGATCATATTCCCTCTATTAGAACAGAACATTACAGCTGATCATATTCCCTCTATTAGAACAGAACATTACAGCTGATCATCTTCCCTCTGTTAGAACAGAACATTACAGCTGATCATATTCCCTCTATTAGAACATTATAGCTGATCATATTCCCTCTGTTAGAACATTACAGCTGATCATATTCCCTCTATTAGAACAGAACATTACAACTGATCATATTCCCTCTTTTAGAACAGAACATTACAACTGATCATATTCCCTCTATTAGAACAGAACATTACAGCTGATCATATTCCCTCTATTAGAACAGAACATTACAGCTGATCATTTTCCCTCTATTAGAACATTACAGCTGATCATATTCCCTCTATTAGAGCAGAACAGAACAGCTGATCATATTCCCTCTATTAGAAGAGAACATTACAGCTGATCATATTCCCTCTATTAGAACAGAACATTACAGCTGATCATATTCCCTCTATTAGAACAGAACATTACAGCTGATCATATTCCCTCTATTAGAACAGAACAGCTGATCATATTCCCTCTATTAGAACAGAACATTACAGCTGATCATATTCCCTCTATTAGAACAGAACATTACAGCTGATCATCTTCCCTCTGTTAGAACAGAACATTACAGCTGATCATATTCCCTCTATTAGAACATTATAGCTGATCATATTCCCTCTGTTAGAACAGAACATTACAGCTGATCATATTCCCTCTATTAGAACAGAACATTACAGCTGATCATATTCCCTCTGTTAGAACAGAACATTACAGCTGATCATATTCCCTCTATTAGAACAGAACATTATAGCTGATCATATTCACTCTATTAGAAAAGAACATTACAACTGATCATATTCCCTCTATTAGAACAGAACATTACAGCTGATCATATTCCCTCTATTAGAACATTACAGCTGATCATATTCCCTCTATTAGAACATTACAGCTGATCATATTCCCTCTATTAGAACAGAACATTACAACTGATCATATTCCCTCTTTTAGAACAGAACATTACAACTGATCATATTCCCTCTATTAGAACAGAACATTACAGCTGATCATATTCCCTCTATTAGAACATTACAGCTGATCATATTCCCTCTATTAGAGCAGAACAGAACAGCTGATCATATTCCCTCTATTAGAAGAGAACATTACAGCTGATCATATTCCCTCATTTAGAACAGAACATTACAGCTGATCATATTCCCTCTATTAGAACAGAACATTACAGCTGATCATATTCCCTCTATTAGAACAGAACAGCTGATCATATTCCCTCTATTAGAACAGAACATTACAGCTGATCATATTCCCTCTATTAGAACAGAACATTACAGCTGATCATATTCCCTCTGTTAGAACAGAACATTACAGCTGATCATATTCCCTCTGTTAGAGCAGAACATTACAGCTGATCATATTCCCTCTATTAGAACATTACAGCTGATCATATTCCCTCTATTAGAGCAGAACAGAACAGCTGATCATATTCCTCTATTAGAACAGAACAGCTGATCATATTCCCTCTATTAGAGCAGAACAGAACAGCTGATCATATTCCCTCTATTAGAAGAGAACATTACAGCTGATCATATTCCCTCTATTAGAACAGAACATTACAGCTGATCATATTCCCTCTATTAGAACAGAACATTACAGCTGATCATATTCCCTCTATCAGAACAGAACATTACAGCTGATCATATTCCCTCTATTAGAACAGAACAGCTGATCATATTCCCTCTATTAGAACAGGACATTACAGCTGATCATATTCCCTCTATTAGAACAGAACATTACAGCTGATCATATTCCCTCTATTAGAACATTATAAATGATCATATTCCCTCTATTAGAACAGAACATTACAGCTGATCATATTCCCTCTATTAGAACAGAACATTACAGCTGATCATCTTCCCTCTGTTAGAACAGAACATTACAGCTGATCATATTCCCTCTATTAGAACATTATAGCTGATCATATTCCCTCTATTAGAACAGAACATTACAGCTGATCATATTCCCTCCATTAGAACAGAACATTACAGCTGATCATATTCCCTCTGTTAGAACAGAACATTACAGCTGATCATATTCCCTCTATTAGAACAGAACATTATAGCTGATCATATTCACTCTATTAGAAAAGAACATTACAACTGATCATATTCCCTCTATTAGAACAGAACATTACAGCTGATCATATTCCCTCTATTAGAACATTACAGTTGATCATATTCCCTCTATTAGAACAGAACATTACAACTGATCATATTCCCTCTTTTAGAACAGAACATTACAACTGATCATATTCCCTCTATTAGAACAGAACATTACAGCTGATCATATTCCCTCTATTAGAACATTACAGCTGATCATATTCCCTCTATTAGAACAGAACATTACAACTGATCATATTCCCTCTTTTAGAACAGAACATTACAACTGATCATATTCCCTCTATTAGAACAGAACATTACAGCTGATCATATTCCCTCTATTAGAACATTACAGCTGATCATATTCCCTCTATTAGAGCAGAACAGAACAGCTGATCATATTCCCTCTATTAGAAGAGAACATTACAGCTGATCATATTCCCTCTATTAGAACAGAACATTACAGCTGGTCATATTCCCTCTATTAGAACAGAACATTACAGCTGATCATATTCCCTCTATTAGAACAGAACATTACAGCTGATCATATTCCCTCTATTAGAACAGAACAGCTGATCATATTCCCTCTATTAGAACAGAACATTACAGCTGATCATATTCCCTCTGTTAGAACAGAACATTACAGCTGATCATATTCCCTCTGTTAGAGCAGAACATTACAGCTGATCATATTCCCTCTATTAGAACATTACAGCTGATCATATTCCCTCTATTAGAGCAGAACAGAACAGCTGATCATATTCCTCTATTAGAACAGAACAGCTGATCATATTCCCTCTATTAGAACAGAACATTACAGCTGATCATATTCCCTCTATTAGAACAGAACATTACAGCTGATCATATTCCCTCTATTAGAACAGAACAGCTGATCATATTCCCTCTTTTAGAACAGAACATTACAGCTGATCATATTCCCTCTATTAGAACAGAACAGCTGATCATATTCCCTCTATTAGAACAGAACAGCTGATCATATTCCCTATATTAGAACATTACAGCTGATCATATTCCCTCTATTAGAACAGAACATTACAGCTGATCATATTCCCTCTGTTAGAACAGAACATTACAGCTGATCATATTCCCTCTATTAGAACAGAACATTACAGCTGATCTTATTCCCTCTATTAGAACAGAACAGCTGATCATATTCCCTCTATTAGAACAGAACATTACAGCTGATCATATTCCCTCTGTTAGAACAGAACATTACAGCTGATCATATTCCCTCTGTTAGAACAGAACATTACAGCTGATCATATTCCCTCTGTTAGAGCAGAACATTACAGCTGATCATATTCCCTCTATTAGAACATTACAGCTGATCATATTCCCTCTATTAGAGCAGAACAGAACAGCTGATCATATTCCTCTATTAGAACAGAACAGCTGATCATATTCCCTCTATTAGAGCAGAACAGAACAGCTGATCATATTCCCTCTATTAGAAGAGAACATTACAGCTGATCATATTCCCTCTATTAGAACAGAACATTACAGCTGATCATATTCCCTCTATTAGAACAGAACATTACAGCTGATCATATTCCCTCTATTAGAACAGAACAGCTGATCATATTCCCTCTATTAGAACAGAACATTACAGCTGATCATATTCCCTCTATTAGAACAGAACATTACAGCTGATCATATTCCCTCTATTAGAACATTATAGCTGATCATATTCCCTCTATTAGAACAGAACATTACAGCTGATCATATTCCCTCCATTAGAACAGAACATTACAGCTGATCATATTCCCTCTGTTAGAACAGAACATTACAGCTGATTATATTCCCTCTATTAGAACAGAACATTATAGCTGATCATATTCACTCTATTAGAAAAGAACATTACAACTGATCATATTCCCTCTATTAGAACAGAACATTACAGCTGATCATATTCCCTCTATTAGAACATTACAGCTGATCATATTCCCTCTATTAGAACAGAACATTACAACTGATCATATTCCCTCTTTTAGAACAGAACATTACAACTGATCATATTCCCTCTATTAGAACAGAACATTACAGCTGATCATATTCCCTCTATTAGAACATTACAGCTGATCATATTCCCTCTATTAGAACAGAACATTACAACTGATCATATTCCCTCTTTTAGAACAGAACATTACAACTGATCATATTCCCTCTATTAGAACAGAACATAACAGCTGATCATATTCCCTCTATTAGAACATTACAGCTGATCATATTCCCTCTATTAGAGCAGAACAGAACAGCTGATCATATTCCCTCTATTAGAAGAGAACATTACAGCTGATCATATTCCCTCTATTAGAACAGAACATTACAGCTGATCATATTCCCTCTATTAGAACAGAACATTACAGCTGATCATATTCCCTCTATTAGAACAGAACATTACAGCTGATCATATTCCCTCTATTAGAACAGAACAGCTGATCATATTCCCTCTTTTAGAACAGAACATTACAGCTGATCATATTCCCTCTATTAGAACAGAACAGCTGATCATATTCCCTCTATTAGAACAGAACAGCTGATCATATTCCCTAAATTAGAACATTACAGCTGATCATATTCCCTCTATTAGAGCAGAACAGAACAGCTGATCATATTCCTCTATTAGAACAGAACATTACAGCTGATCATATTCCCTCTATTAGAACAGAACATTACAGCTGATCATATTCCCTCTATTAGAACAGAACATTACAGCTGATCATCTTCCCTCTGTTAGAACAGAACATTACAGCTGATCATATTCCCTCTATTAGAACATTATAGCTGATCATATTCCCTCTGTTAGAACATTACAGCTGATCATATTCCCTCTATTAGAACAGAACATTACAACTGATCATATTCCCTCTTTTAGAACAGAACATTACAACTGATCATATTACCTCTATTAGAACAGAACATTACAGCTGATCATATTCCCTCTATTAGAACAGAACATTACAGCTGATCATATTCCCTCTATTAGAACATTACAGCTGATCATATTCCCTCTATTAGAGCAGAACAGAACAGCTGATCATATTCCCTCTATTAGAAGAGAACATTACAGCTGATCATATTCCCTCTATTAGAACAGAACATTACAGCTGATCATATTCCCTCTATTAGAACAGAACATTACAGCTGATCATATTCCCTCTATTAGAACAGAACAGCTGATCATATTCCCTCTATTAGAACAGAACATTACAGCTGATCATATTCCCTCTATTAGAACAGAACATTACAGCTGATCATCTTCCCTCTGTTAGAACAGAACATTACAGCTGATCATATTCCCTCTATTAGAACACTATAGCTGATCATATTCCATCTGTTAGAACAGAACATTACAGCTGATCATATTCCCTCTATTAGAACAGAACATTACAGCTGATCATATTCCCTCTGTTAGAACAGAACATTACAGCTGATCATATTCCCTCTGTTAGAACAGAACATTACAGCTGATCATATTCCCTCTATTAGAACAGAACATTATAGCTGATCATATTCACTCTATTAGAAAAGAACATTACAACTGATCATATTCCCTCTATTAGAACAGAACATTACAGCTGATCATATTCCCTCTATTAGAACATTACAGCTGATCATATTCCCTCTATTAGAACATTACAGCTGATCATATTCCCTCTATTAGAACAGAACATTACAACTGATCATATTCCCTCTTTTAGAACAGAACATTACAGCTGATCATATTCCCTCTATTAGAACAGAACATTACAACTGATCATATTCCCTCTATTAGAACAGAACATTACAGCTGATCATATTCCCTCTATTAGAACATTACAGCTGATCATATTCCCTCTATTAGAGCAGAACAGAACAGCTGATCATATTCCTCTATTAGAACAGAACATTACAGCTGATCATATTCCCTCTATTAGAACAGAACAGCTGATCATATTCCCTCTATTAGAACAGAACAGCTGATCATATTCCCTATATTAGAACATTACAGCTGATCATATTCCCTCTATTAGAACAGAACATTACAGCTGATCATATTCCCTCTATTAGAACAGAACATTACAGCTGATCATCTTCCCTCTGTTAGAACAGAACATTACAGCTGATCATATTCCCTCTATTAGAACATTATAGCTGATCATATTCCCTCTGTTAGAACATTACAGCTGATCATATTCCCTCTATTAGAACAGAACATTACAACTGATCATATTCCCTCTTTTAGAACAGAACATTACAACTGATCATATTCCCTCTATTAGAACAGAACATTACAGCTGATCATATTCCCTCTATTAGAACAGAACATTACAGCTGATCATATTCCCTCTATTAGAACATTACAGCTGATCATATTCCCTCTATTAGAGCAGAACAGAACAGCTGATCATATTCCCTCTATTAGAAGAGAACATTACAGCTGATCATATTCCCTCTATTAGAACAGAACATTACAGCTGATCATATTCCCTCTATTAGAACAGAACATTACAGCTGATCATATTCCCTCTATTAGAACAGAACAGCTGATCATATTCCCTCTATTAGAACAGAACATTACAGCTGATCATATTCCCTCTATTAGAACAGAACATTACAGCTGATCATCTTCCCTCTGTTAGAACAGAACATTACAGCTGATCATATTCCCTCTATTAGAACATTATAGCTGATCATATTCCCTCTGTTAGAACAGAACATTACAGCTGATCATATTCCCTCTATTAGAACAGAACATTACAGCTGATCATATTCCCTCTGTTAGAACAGAACATTACAGCTGATCATATTCCCTCTATTAGAACAGAACATTATAGCTGATCATATTCACTCTATTAGAAAAGAACATTACAACTGATCATATTCCCTCTATTAGAACAGAACATTACAGCTGATCATATTCCCTCTATTAGAACATTACAGCTGATCATATTCCCTCTATTAGAACATTACAGCTGATCATATTCCCTCTATTAGAACAGAACATTACAACTGATCATATTCCCTCTTTTAGAACAGAACATTACAACTGATCATATTCCCTCTATTAGAACAGAACATTACAGCTGATCATATTCCCTCTATTAGAACATTACAGCTGATCATATTCCCTCTATTAGAGCAGAACAGAACAGCTGATCATATTCCCTCTATTAGAAGCGAACATTACAGCTGATCATATTCCCTCATTTAGAACAGAACATTACAGCTGATCATATTCCCTCTATTAGAACAGAACATTACAGCTGATCATATTCCCTCTATTAGAACAGAACAGCTGATCATATTCCCTCTATTAGAACAGAACATTACAGCTGATCATATTCCCTCTATTAGAACAGAACATTACAGCTGATCATATTCCCTCTGTTAGAACAGAACATTACAGCTGATCATATTCCCTCTATTAGAACAGAACATTACAGCTGATCATATTCCCTCTATTAGAACAGAACAGCTGATCATATTCCCTCTATTAGAACAGAACATTACAGCTGATCATATTCCCTCTGTTAGAACAGAACATTACAGCTGATCATATTCCCTCTGTTAGAGCAGAACATTACAGCTGATCATATTCCCTCTATTAGAACATTACAGCTGATCATATTCCCTCTATTAGAGCAGAACAGAACAGCTGATCATATTCCTCTATTAGAACAGAACAGCTGATCATATTCCCTCTATTAGAACAGAACATTACAGCTGATCATATTCCCTCTATTAGAACAGAACATTACAGCTGATCATATTCCCTCTATTAGAACAGAACAGCTGATCATATTCCCTCTTTTAGAACAGAACATTACAGCTGATCATATTCCCTCTATTAGAACAGAACAGCTGATCATATTCCCTCTATTAGAACAGAACAGCTGATCATATTCCCTATATTAGAACATTACAGCTGATCATATTCCCTCTATTAGAACAGAACATTACAGCTGATCATATTCCCTCTGTTAGAACAGAACATTACAGCTGATCATATTCCCTCTATTAGAACAGAACATTACAGCTGATCATATTCCCTCTATTAGAACAGAACATTACAGCTGATCATATTCCCTCTATCAGAACATTACAGCTGATCATATTCCCTCTATTAGAACAGAACATTACAGCTGATCATATTCCCTATGTTTTCTCTACAGGAAGAGTTGGGGCATTGAGAACTTTATCTCTTCAACCCTCCTGAGGAACATGAGGGAGAAGGATCTGAGAAAGGCCATTGGCTATCACATGAAGAAGAGCCAATCACAGGAGCCAAAGCAGAAGGTGCTGTCGGCCAATCAGGCGAAGATTAACTACCTGGAGGAGCTGTGCGACCTCAAGTCCTTCGGCGGGAAGTCTTTCAGCGCCACCATGATGGTAGGAGAGAGATTACCTCTATCTAGTTATCTCTGTATCTCTACCATGATGGTAGGAGAGAGAATACCTCTGTCTAGTTATCTCTGTATCTCTACCATGATGGTAGGAGAGAGAATACCTCTATCTAGTTATCTCTGTATCTCTACCATGATGGTAGGGGAGAGATGACCTCTATCTAGTTATCTCTGTATCTCTACCATGATGGTAGGGGAGAGATTACCTCTATCTAGTTATCTCTGTATCTCTACCATGATGGTAGGGGAGAGATGACCTCTATCTAGTTATCTCTGTATCTCCACCATGATGGTAGGAGAGAGATGACCTCTATCTAGTTATCTCTACCATGATGGTAGGAGAGAGATTGCCTCTATCTAGTTATCTCTGTATCTCTGCCATGATGGTAGGGGAGAGATTACCTCTATCTAGTTATCTCTGTATCTCTACCATGATAGTATAAGAGAGATTACCTCTATCTAGTTATCTCTACCATGATGGTATGAGAGAGATTACCTCTATCTAGTTATCTCTACCATGATGGTAGGAGAGAGATTACCTCTTTCTAGTTATCTCTGTATCTCTACCATGATGGTAGGAGAGACATCAGCTCTATCTAGTTATCTCTGTCTATATAATGATGGTAGGAGAGAGATTACCTCTATCTATCTCTAGTTATCTCTGTCTATATCATGATGGTAGGAGAGAGATTACCTCTATCTATCTCTAGTTATCTCTGTCTATATCATGATGGTAGTCCCTCAGCACCACCGTGAAGGATTATATTATCTCTCTACTTCTCTTTGTCAGTGCTGGCATGATGTATTCATCTCTATCAACGTGTCCCTGTCATGGTGTCTCTCTCTCTCTATTCATCTCTGTCTACTGACAGGATAAAATGTGTTTCAGTGGGGAGGACAGAGCTATTCATTATTCTATTTTGGCACCCCCTGGTGGTGTGGCCAGGGAGTGCCATGTTTTCAGGCCAAAGTTACACCTTGAGTTGGGAAGTGCTGGTTGTTGGGGCGGGAATTAGGTGGCCAGAGCACCTGGATCTTCAGTACTCCCATGATGCACCACCCTTACCCACAGATCTAAGGAAGAAACCACCTGGATCTTCAGTACTCCCATGATGCACCACCCTTACCCACAGATCCAAGGAAGAAACCACATGGATCTTCAGTACTCCCATGATGCACCACCCTTACCCACAGTTCTAGGAGAGAAAAACACTCAACTGACCTCAACTGTCTATGAGAACGTCATTCTCTCTCTTCTCCCTCTCTTCTCTCCCTCTCTCTCTCTCCTTAGCTCCAGGACAGAGAGTCGATGGTGACCCTGTTGGTGGGGTCGCGGTACGGTATCAGTCAGGTGGTGAACCACAAACTGAGCATCATGACCACCCTCACAGAGTTTAGCAGTATCACACGCATAGAGCTGCTACCAGAGTCTGACCGTGTCAGTCTGGTCAAGATATATCTACAGGACATCAAGGTATGATACACAAACACAGACATGCACGCACGCACGGACTAGCAGACACACACACACACACACACACACACACACACGCTATAAAGCCAATTTCGCCAAAAGCTAGTTTCCGACTACTGAAAGACGTGTTTTTATCACTGATGCCTCGTCTTCTCTCCTCTCTCTTCTCCCTCCTCTCATCCTCTCTTTCTTCCCACTCCTTCTCTCCTCTCCTCCTCCTCTCTTCTCCCTCCCTCCTCTCTCTCTTCTCCCTCTCTCCTCTCCTCCTCCTCTCTTCTCCCTCTCTCCTCTCCTCCTCCTCTCTTCTCCCTCTCTCCTCTCCTCCTCCTCTCTTGTCCCTTCTCCCTCCTCTCCTCTCTGCTCCCCTCCCCTCCTCTCCTCTGCTCTCCTCTACTCCCCTCCACCGCTCCTCCTCTCTCTCTTCTCCCTCCCCCTCTCCTCCCCCTCTCTCCTCTCCTCCTCTCTCTCTTCTCCCTCCCTCCTCTCCTCCTCCTCTCTTCTCCCTCTCTCCTCTCCTCCTCTCTCCCCTCCCTCCTCTCCTCCTCCTCTCTTCTCCCTCTCTCCTCTCCTCCTCTCCTCCTCTCTCTCTTCCCCCTCCCTCCTCTCCTCCTCCTCTCTTCTCCCTCTCTCTCACTCCCCAGCCTATCACCCTGTTGTTGGAGTCAGTAGCAGCTAAGGAACTGTCCTGTCTGGTGGCAGGGTACTGTCGTGCCCTAGTGGACCCCAGCCTCATCATCTTCCCCTGGTCACAGGACGCCAAGCAGCACCGCGTGTCCGCCGAGGAGGGTATGCTACCACACACGAACACAAACACACACACACACCAAATCTCTGCTGAGGAGGGTACAATACCACCCCACTACCAGGCTAGAGGGTATGCTACCACAGACGGACACAAACACACACACACACCAAGTCTCTGCTGAGGAAGGTACAATACCACCCCACTACCAGGCTAGAGGGTATGCTACCACAGACGGACACAAACACACACACACACCAAGTCTCTGCTGAGGAAGGTACAATACAACCCCACTACCAGGCTAGAGGGTATGCTACCACAGACGAACACAAACACACACACACACCAAATCTCTGCTGAGGAGGGTACAATACAACCCCACTACCAGGCTAGAGGGTATGCTACCACAGACGGACACAAACACACACACACACCAAGTCTCTGCTGAGGAAGGTACAATACCACCCCACTACCAGGCTAGAGGGTATGCTACCACAGACGGACACAAACACACACACACACCAAGTCTCTGCTGAGGAAGGTACAATACCACCCCACTACCAGGCTAGAGGGTATGCTACCACAGACGGACACAAACACACACACACACACACCAAGTCTCTGCTGAGGAAGGTACAATACCACCCCACTACCAGGCTAGAGGGTATGCTACCACAGACGGACACAAACACACACACACACCAAGTCTCTGCTGAGGAAGGTACAATACCACCCCACTACCAGGCTAGAGGGTATGCTACCACAGACGGACACAAACACACACACACACCAAGTCTCTGCTGAGGAAGGTACAATACCACCCCACTACCAGGCTAGAGGGTATGCTACCACAGACGGACACAAACACACACACACACCAAGTCTCTGCTGAGGAAGGTACAATACCACCCCACTACCAGGCTAGAGGGTATGCTACCACAGACGGACACAAACACACACACACACCAAGTCTCTGCTGAGGAAGGTACAATACCACCCCACTACCAGGCTAGAGGGTATGCTACCACACACGAACACAAACACACACACACACACACACCAAGTCTCTGCTGAGGAAGGTACAATACCACCCCACTACCAGGCTAGAGGGTATGCTACCACAGACGGACACAAACACACACACACACCAAGTCTCTGCTGAGGAAGGTACAATACCACCCCACTACCAGGCTAGAGGGTATGCTACCACAGACGGACACAAACACACACACACACCAAGTCTCTGCTGAGGAAGGTACAATACCACCCCACTACCAGGCTAGAGGGTATGCTACCACACACGAACACAAACACACACACACACCAAGTCTCTGCTGAGGAAGGTACAATACCACCCCACTACCAGGCTAGAGGGTATGCTACCACACACGAACACAAACACACACACACACACACACCAAGTCTCTGCTGAGGAAGGTACAATACCACCCCACTACCAGGCTAGAGGGTATGCTACCACAGACGGACACAAACACACACACACACCAAGTCTCTGCTGAGGAAGGTACAATACCACCCCACTACCAGGCTAGAGGGTATGCTACCACAGACGGACACAAACACACACACACACCAAGTCTCTGCTGAGGAAGGTACAATACCACCCCACTACCAGGCTAGAGGGTATGCTACCACAGACGGACACAAACACACACACACACCAAGTCTCTGCTGAGGAAGGTACAATACCACCCCACTACCAGGCTAATCACAACAGGGACAACGTCCTTTCAGTCAATTAAGGAATTGAAAAGTAACATGTATTTTCCATAAAGAGTTTGAATTGGTGAGTTGACATCTGCCACTCTAATGATATCAGTTTAGAATGTTTCAATAATTAAATCGTTGAAGAGAAAAGAAGAAGGAGACAGTAGAACTAGGTTGTATCTGTGTCAGACAGTAGAACTAGGTTGTATCTGTGTTAGACAGTAGAACTAGGTTGTATCTGTGTCAGACAGTAGAACTAGGTTGTATCTGTGTTAGACAGTAGAACTAGGTTGTATCTGTGTGTCAGACAGTAGAACTAGGTTGTATCTGTGTCAGACAGTAGAACTAAGTTGTATCTGTGTGTCAGACAGTAGAACTAGGTTGTATCTGTGTCAGACAGTAGAACTAGGTTGTATCTGTGTTAGACAGTAGAACTAGGTTGTATCTGTGTGTCAGACAGTAGAACTAGGTTGTATCTGTGTGTCAGACAGTAGAACTAGGTTGTATCTGTGTGTCAGACAGTAGAACTAGGTTGTATCTGTGTGTTAGACAGTAGAACTAGGTTGTATCTGTGTGTCAGACAGTAGAACTAGGTTGTATCTGTGTGTCAGACAGTAGAACTAGGTTGTATCTGTGTGTCAGACAGTAGAACTAGGTTGTATCTGTGTGTCAGACAGTAGAACTAGGTTGTGTCTGTGTTAGACAGTAGAACTAGGTTGTATCTCTGTCAGACAGTAGAACTAGGTTGTATCTGTGTCAGACAGTAGAACTAGGTTGTGCCTGTGTGTCAGATAGTGCAGTATATACTGTAAGCTGTTAAATAAGTAAACCTATCATGAAAATCAAGTTGCAGAAGTGTTTTTTCATGATGTAATGTGTTACAGGTTTCATGTTGTCATGGTGTGTTTCTGTAGGTTATGTGTTCCAGGTTTCATGTTGTCATGGTGTGTGTCTATAGGTTATGTGTTCCAGGTTTCATGTTGTCATGGTGTGTGTCTATAGGTTATGTGTTCCAGGTTTCATGTTGTCATGGTGTGTGTCTATAGGTTAGGTGTCGCGGTGTTTCATGTTGTCATGGTGTGTCTATAGGTTATGTGTTCCAGGTTTCACGTTGTCATTGTGTGTTTCTATAGGTTATGTGTTTCATGTTGTCATGGTGTGTCTATAGGTTGTGTGTTCCAGGTTCCATGTTGTCATGGTGTGTTTCTATAGGTTATGTGTTCCAGGTTTCATGTTGTCATGGTGTGTTTCTATAGGTTATGTGTTCCAGGTTTCATGTTGTCATGGTGTGTGTCTATAGGTTATGTGTCGAGGTGTGGCAGTGACTCGGACGATTCCTCAGACATGGACATGGACACTCTCATCTCCCTCGTATCCCATAACAACAAGCGAACCACATCAGACCCTGTCGGTCTACGCCGGATTATGGAGGAGAGGAAAGAGGAGAGGAAAGAGAGAAAGGAGAGAGAGGAGAGGAAAAAGAAGGAGAAGGGAGAAGGAGAACAAGAGAAAAATATGAAATACGGAACTATGTCTCCACTGAGAAAAAACAGAGAGAAGGAGACAATTGAGGAGAAGGTGGGAGGAATTGGGGACCAGAGAAAGAAAGACACTGAAGCTGGAGAAGAGGCGAAGTCCGAGAAACAACGAGGAGCAGAGAACGGAGGAATGCAGGAAGACGGCAGAGAAGGAGAGGACGAGAGAGCAAAGAAGGAAAGAGGAGGGGAGGGGAAAGGAGAGGAGGAGAGAGGAGGACGGGAAAGGAAAGGAGAGGAGGAGAGAGGTGGAGGGGAGAGGAAAGGAGAGGAGGAGAGAGGAGGAGGGGAGGTTGGGGGAGCTACGACAGAAGAGCACCCGTCCGTATCAGAGGAGGCGTCAGACTCGTGTCGTACTGACTCTCGTTTCATGACCAGCATCTCCAGTGACTCCCTGGATGCTCTGGAGGAAGATGACCTGATCGCCTGCTCTTCCTCCCACCCTCACCCACCCTTCCGCCTCACAGTGGAGCCCCCCCAACCCCAGCCACACCCACGAGGGGGTGCATCCTCACCCCAAGGAGGGGCAGGAGAGTGGAGAGGAGAAGGAGGTGGATGGGTGTCAGGAGATTGGAGAGGAGGGGTAGGAGGAGAGTGGAGAGGAGAGTGGAGAGGAGGAGGAGGGGGAGGAGAGTGCAGAGGACGGGGAAGAGGGAGGAGATCAGGCAACGGAGCTTGGGTCAACCCTCACCATTCTCCCATGACCCCTGACTCCGTGAACTCTGAACCTGTGACCCCCGTGGTTGACCCCTCTGAGAACCTGAACTACGCTGAGCTCTCTCTCATGCTGGAGTACCTCCCCAGTCCTCCGGAGGCGAGTGACGATGAGGACGAGGAGGAGAAGAGGGAAGAGAGGAGGAGGAGTAATGAAGGAACTGGACAGGAGGTATTTTCGGTTTCCGGACGTCCTCGTTCCTCCTCCTCCTCACTTATGGACTGTGTGTTTACCTTCGAGCAGAAAGACGCAAGGCATTACTACAATATCTGCCCTAATGTTACCCCTGATAGCACCCGCAGCCTCACCCACCCTCACCCTGAGCCTGAGGAAGAGGAGGGTGGTGGTGAGGAGGAAGAGCAGGGGGCGCTCCTAACCCTGGAGCCCGTGCCCATCCTCCAGCCGCCTCCAGGGTTCGGAGACAGCAGTTCTGACGAGGAGTTCTTTGATGCGAAGGATCGGTTCGCCTCGCCTGAAGACCCAACATCAGGGACTGTGTCCAGAGGTGTGTCAGGGTTATTACTGTACTGTAAGGTGTAAGAGTTAGTTCCTCTTAGATGTCCAGAGGTTGGTGGGGTTATTACTGTACTGTAAGGTGTAAGAGTTAGTTCCTCTTAGATGTCCAGAGGTTGGTGGGGTTATGCACTTTATTATGTTAGGTTTGTTCTGATTTCTTTCCTCACATAAAGTTGTCATTTTTTTTCAGATTTTTCAGCCGAGATGACGAGTGGAATGACGCAGCAAACTGTGAGCCTGAGTGACATCAGAATCAGCCTGGCTGAAGGAACGAGGCATGAAAGAGAGGAGGGTAGAGAGGGAGAGACCAACGAAGGAGGAGGAGAGATGTTCTCCAGGCTCTCTAGGAAAAGATCGAAGAAACGGCGTTCCTTCATGCAGACCGACTTCACCTCAACAGTCTCCTACCCTGGACCGGACCAAAACCAGGAGCGGAACATGGACTGGAACCCAGATCACGTTCCTGATCAGTATCCGGACCGGGCACAGAACCGGACAGAGAGCTCAGACGAAAGCCAGCAGCTGAGTCTGGACCCAGAACCCTCTGAGCAGAGCCAGAACCCATGTCCTACTGTCTCCTCTCTGAGCCATGCCGAGGGCGAGGCGTTCCAGCTCGAGTCCAAGCCGATCCTCACCAAGCCCAGCCCAGAGGGGTCCCATCGGGGACCTGGAGAGCCACGTGTGCTTGGTAACCCAAAGGGAGATCCACGGGCGCCTGATAACCCGAAGGCTGACCTCCATAGGAGCTCCAGGAGCAGGCGGCAGTCCATGGAGACGGAGCCCGACGTGATGGAGTCCAAATCGGTCACGGCCCTGGTGTCGGCAGCCTCCCTCTCCATCACGGCTGTCCGCTGTAGAGTCGAACCAGACGGCAAGGAGAGCATTGATCGGAGAGGAGACGGGGAGGAGGTGGAGGGAGAGATGGAGGAAGAGGAGCGGGGTGGAGAAGCAGGGGCAGGACCGTTCACATGTCACATGTTTCTGACTGAGATTAAGGAGGAGGAGGGGCAGAGGGGGGAGGAAACGGGGGAGGAGGGGGAGAGCGACAGAGAGCAGAGACAGCCCTCGCTCATTTCTGAAGGTCCACCCTCTGTTAGGGGGTCCCAGTTTAGTAGACGACCTCTGTGTCTAACGAAAGACGAGGATCAGGAAGATTCTTTCGTACCCCAAATAAGTATCTCCCATCCAGGTGTGTGTGGGAGGGACACGGGGGGTGAACAAGGCGTGGCTGGTGGTGAGGAGAGCGTGACTCCCCTTTCTGCTCCTCCTCCCCCCACCTCTCCACTGCCACCCTTCCCAGCCCCCTCCATCCTCCACACGGAGAGGGGAGAGAGGGATAGCAAGGATGGGAATGTGGGGTCTCAACCCTTCACACTCTCAGACGGAGTGAAGGACATTAGCTGCTTGACTCAAGTCCATAGAAAACTCACTATCAGTCACCAAGACCTGACACGCCAAAGGAAAGCAGAAACTGACAATGATGAAGCTATAGTTAGCACTAATTCTGTTACTGATAACACTGATGTTGCTACGGCTAACATTGCAGCTACAGCCAACATTCATTCTGTCATGGCTAACACTGAGACTACAGTTAGCTCTGACTCTAATTTAGCCACTGCTAATCACAAAGATACAAATAGCATCAAATCTGTTCCGGCTAACACTATAGCTAATGCCGATTTGTCTACGGCTAACAATGAAGCTAATGCTATAATTCATTACCTTACAACTAGCAATGATTCTACAGGTAATGCTAACTTAGCTATGACTAATGCTAATTCAGCTAATGCCAACTCAGCTATGGCTAACATCCCCAAAGAGTCTCCCATATCACCTACAACAGGCTTCCTCCTCCGGCCTTGCTCACCGGGCATCATCGGGCAAAGTCTCTCGGCCTCCACATTACGGGGGAAGATCCAGAGCTTGCCCCTCTATTTATCTCGCTCCCAGGAAACCCTCACCCTCTCTGGGGTGGGAAGCCCCAACAGGAGCCCCTCTCCGGAGACCACCAGCAACAAGACTGAGGTAATGGTCACCACCAAAACCATCAAGGAAGACGATGTCACAAAGGTGGCGACAGTGGAGGATTTGAAAGATTCCGGGGTGGCGTTGGCAGAGTCGGATGATTCCGAGGTTACGCTGACAGAATCGGAGGTTGGCGAGGTTGTTGTGGAGACGGCCGGGGCGGAAATCACTAGGTTGACGGTTTCGGAGGTGAAGGAGGTGGTCGAGAAGGTTGTGATGGTCTACGGATCCTCCCTTCCTCCCCCTTTAGCACCCATCTCTCTAGAGTCCAAACCAGATCCCAAAATGGTTGTCAAGTTGCCTACCTGTCCCATTGCTACAGTGGAAACTGCCCCTCCTATCTGTCTGGAGCCCAAACCAGTCTCTGAACTACTCTCCCCAGGCCCCACTATCCACAAAATGGCCGCCCCATTACCTTCCTGTCCTTCCTCTCCCATGCCCATACGCGTAGAGCCCAAACCAGACCATGAACCACTATCCATACGCTCCAAAATGGCCACCTTGTCGTCTTCTTATCCCCCTGCTTTAGCGGTAACCACACAGAGTCTGAATTCCTCTTCTTCTAATCCTCACCCCATCAGAGTAGAACCCAAGCCAGAGCCTTGCCCTGAACCCCTTTCAGGCCCCAAAATGTCCGCTCCATTGTCTTCCTGCCCCTCTGCTATAGTGGTGACCACACAGAGTCTGAACGGACCGGGGCTCAGCTTCCCTGGTTATAACATGAGAGGACGGCCATTTGGGAGCAACAGCTACTGTAAACCCCCAGGCGAGGAGGCAGGCCTGCTGAACACTCTGACTACAGGCTGTGGGGTCTTCACCTCCACCTGTGAGACCCAGCCCAACCAGGCCCACATGGAATCCTTTTCGCCGGCAAAGCCTGATTTTGGGTGTAGCTCGGTGCTGGCGTCTGGGTGCGAGGCGGTCCTGGAGGGGGTGCAGACGCCCCTGGAGGCATGCAGGTGTCCGCTACCGCTGGTTTATACCAACTGTTTCAGCGGGGGTGACAGCTTCGACGATGAGTTGACAGTTTACGAGTTCTCCTGCCGGACAAGTTCTCCTCCCGCCTCCCAACCCTCTTCCTCTGCGCTGGCCCTCCCCCTCACGACCTCTCCTCCTCTCTCCTCTTTCCTCTCCTCCTCCCCTCCCTCCTCCCTCCTCTCTCCCTCCTTCCCTCACTCCGTCCTGCCCCCCTCCTCCTCCATGGAGCTCTCCCCACTCCTCTCCCCGCTCCTTTCCCCGTCCAACTGCTTCTTGTCCCAGTCAAGTCTCCATGATGATATCAGCCGACTACGCCACCACCGCTTCCCACCGCCCCCCGCAGGGTTCCAGACCATCCGGAGCGACGTGGACGAGCTTCTCACCCTCCTGCAGGGGGGGAGGATGGGGGGGAGAGGGG
Organism: Salvelinus fontinalis; assembly: GCF_029448725.1. Lineage (NCBI taxonomy): Eukaryota > Metazoa > Chordata > Actinopteri > Salmoniformes > Salmonidae > Salvelinus > Salvelinus fontinalis. The sequence continues at coordinate 59,428,124 of NC_074669.1, forward strand.
GGAGGCACCCCAGGGAGACCTGCGCCACCCACTTCTCAGAGAACAAGCGTCTTCTCCACGGGGAGGCCCGGAGGCTGATGGCTGGCTGTCAAAAGGTGGTCCGGGTTGGGCAGACCCCAGACGAGATGCTCTTCTCCCTCTCCGACAGCTTCAGGACCCTGGTGGGCATGGCCGGCATGTGCCTGTGGTTCTCTGGGTGCGACCGGTGCGACCGGAGGAATGCCGAAGCATTGGCGGGGCTGGCGGACGTGGCCAGAACGTACCGGGAGTTTGTGCTGGCGGCGGAGAGGGCGAGCGGGAGGCGGAGCTGTCATGACCTCAGCACCAAGCTCCTTGCAAAGCAGTGTACCGCCCTCACTGCTTCCGTCTTCTGCCTCACACAGCTGTTCCGCACACTCACCTCGCTCTGAACTGAACCAACGATCTCTGACCCCTATAACAACCTGTCGGTTGACCTTTCAATTCTGACCTCTAGACCCACTACACAGGGTTGCCAGCCAATCAGTCAGTCACCAGGCTGAGTGGGGAATGAATGTGTGAACTGCAACAAGTCCACGTAGCGAGAAAAAGAAAGTAGAAGCACAATTGAAAGGAGAGAGAGCTGAGATGGATGAAACAAGACGGTTCTAATCTCCTGTGACATCATGGAGAGCCTCTGTGGCATCATAAATAAGGAACCTCTATGACATCACAAAGTGCCTGTGTGACATCACAGAGAACATGTGACACGCTGGAGGACATACAAGTGATGTCATAACAGGTCCCAAATGACTGTTAAGCTTTTTTAACAGTAACCTACAGTACGCTGTGCAAGTACTGCAGCCACACAACGAGGGACGAACTGGACATCACCAAACTGCAAGAAGCCTCACGCAATGACAATCTCCGGACTCAAAGCCAACCTGCTTGCGTTAATATAGTATTTAAGTAACTATTATATTTGAATGTCCATTATTTACTTGTTTTCATTAATAATTTATTTGTTTTCATTCATAATTGATTTGTTTTGATGTGTTATTTATTTGTGATGTTATCACTATGATTATTGATTCTGTATGGTATCGATGTGGGGTGTGAAAAAGAGGAATGTGGAGGGAATGGGTGTGTTTACAGAAAAGAGGATGTCGGTACACACACACTCCAGAGTTGGCTGAAAGGTACAGTCATGTTGATTGTGTTATTATTTGGCTGATCAGTCAGTGGAAGGTTTTATTTGTTACTCTCTCTCTCTGTCTGTCTCTCCCTCTCTGTCTCTCTCTCTCTCTCTGTCTCTCTCTCTCCCTCATTCTCTCCCTCCCTCTGTCTCTCCCTCTCTGTCTCTCCCTCTCTCTGTCTCTCTCCCTCATTCTCTCCCTCTGTCTCTCCCTCTCCCTCTCTGTCTCTCCCTCTCTGTCTCTCCCTCTCTGTCTCTCCTTCTCTGTCTCTCTCTCTGTCTCTCTCTCCCTCTGTCTGTCTGTCTGTCTCTCTCTCCCTCTCTCTTTCTCTCTCTCTCTTTCTCTCTCTCTCTCTCCCCATCTCTGAATACGTGACAGGCGGTATGGTCACATGACCAACCCTCAGATGAGGGGGCGGGGCTCTGAATGTCAACCGTTTACAAAACCAAAAAAAGGAGGGAATTTATATCCCAAATGGCCTCTTCCCTCTATAGTGCACTACAAGGGCTTATAGGACTCGGTCAAAAGTAGTGCACTACGTAGGGAATAGTGCCCTTAGAGTGTACTATCTAGACGGACCGTATAAAGGTTCATCACTGTGTATGATATTTTATAAACCTAGTAGCTGAATGCTGATGTCTGTGTATTACTTTTTTAAATCGGGGAGTTGGGGGGGGGACGCGGGGAGTGTACATTTTGGGGGAAGCGTAGAGAATTAGCACACAAACCTAACGTTATGTGGTTGTAAAAAAAAAAGGTGGCCATTTATATTTACAGGTTGTGTCCCAATGGAAGCCTATTCCCAGTATAGGGCACTACTTTTGATTGTTCCCTATAGAGCCCTATGGGCCCTTGTAAAAAGTAGTGCGCTGCATAGGGAATAGTAAGCTTACTAGTTGTAGTTTTTCTATCCACACTTTGTTTCTGGAAAGAGATGTCAAACTCATTCAACCTGCATGTTCACTGTTCAGACATTAGCATTGTTTCCAACTTGAACTACACACATTCATGTGTTACCTGATTTCATGTGTTACCTGATTTCATGTGTAACCTGATTTCATGTGTTACCTGATTTCATGTGTAACCTGATTTCATCTGTTACCTGATTTCATGTGTAACCTGATTTCATGTGTTACCTGATTTCATGTGTTACCTGATTTCATGTGTAACCTGATTTCATGTGTAACCTGATTTCATGTGTTACCTGATTTCATGTGTAACCTGATTTCATGTGTTACCTGATTTCATGTGTTACCTGATTTCATGTGTTACCTGATTTCACGTGTTTCCTGATTTCTTGTGCTACCTGATTTCTTGTGCTTCCTGATTTCATGTGTTGCCTGATTTCATGTGTTACCTGATTTCATCTGATATCTGATTGCATGTTTAACCCGAATTCATGTGTTACCTGAATTCTTGTGTTACCTGAATTCTTGTGTTACCTGAATTCTTGTGTTACCTGAATTCTTGTGTTACCTGAATTCTTGTGTTACCTGAATTCTTGTGTTACCTGATGTCACATGTTACCTGAATCCATGTGTTACCTGATTTCAGTGTTACCTGAATTCTTGTGTTACCTGAATTCTTGTGTTACCTGAATTCTTGTGTTACCTGAATTCTTGTGTTACTTGAATTCTTGTGTTACCTGATGTCACATGTTACCTGAATCCATGTGTTACCTGATTTCAGTGTTACCTGATTTCAGTGTTACCTGATTTCATACAGCACATTTCTATATGTTAAATGTTTCGGTAACTGTTTGTCATGGGAAATAATATCTTATTTTACATATTCATATTTCCTGTTGGGGAAAAGTTTGCAGATCAAAAGCCAATCTAGACAAAATAGTTTCACAACTACTGTTTGTCCAGCAGAGTTGGGATGAATTCAATTTCAGTTTGCAGTTAATTCAGAAAGTAAACCAAATTCCAATTCCACATTTTCCTCATTTAAAAGCGTTGACGAGAATTGGAATTACAATTGCAATTTCAGTGTAGTGTCTGAATTGCCTGGAATTGATGTGGAATGGAACCCAACGTTGATGTTCACATACTGCTTCTAGTTCTATTATACGTTCATCCTAAAATGAAGACTAAAATGTGTTTTTATGTCCTCTCTGCAACGCTTGCAATATTCCGGTACATTTTCTAGAAATCCCGGTTGAAGGATTCCAGATTCCCTACATTCATATTCTGGGAATCTTTCAACCTGAGTTTCTGGAAAAACCTTGGACTTTTGGGGGAAATTAAGTTTCTGGAATTTGGCAAACCTACTTTCTGCTCACTAAGCATGCCCTACTCAACCATAATTGCATCTTTGAAACATCAGGGAAATAACTTACTAACTGCTGTATGTGAATGACTGAATGAGTGATGTCCGCCTATGCTTTGTCATGCTGTACTACAACCATTAAAAATACTGAACTGTTAAGACTCTCTCCTCTCTTCTTCTTCTATGACCCTTACTGGTTACTGAGTTTACTGGTTACTGAGTTTACTGGTTACTGAGTTTACTGGTTACTGAGTTTACTGGTTACTGAGTTTACTGGTTACTGTTAAGACTCTCTCCTCTCTTCTTCTTCTCTGACCATTACTGGTTACTGAGTGTCTTCTATTTTATGGATTAGTTAGACAGTAGATGAAGAGGATTAGTTAGGCAGTAGATGAAGAGGTTTAGTTAGACAGTAGATGGTGAGGAAGAGGTTTAGTTAGACAGTAGACGAAGAGGTTTAGTTAGACAGTAGATGGTAGATGAAGAGGATTAGTTAGACAGTAGATGAAGAGATTTAGTTAGACAGTAGATGAAGAGGATTAGTTAGACAGTAGATGAAGAGGATTAGTTAGACAGTAGATGAAGAGGTTTAGTTAGACAGTAGATGAAGAGAATTAGTTAGACCGTAGATGACGAGGTTTAGTTAGACAGTAGATGAAGAGGATTAGTTAGGTAGTAGATGAAGAGGATTAGTTAGACAGTAGATGAAGAGGTTTAGTTAGATAGTAGATGAAGAGGTTTAGTTAGACAGTAGATGAAGAGGTTTAGTTAGACAGTAGATGAAGAGGATTAGTTAGACAGTAGATGAAGAGAATTAGTTAGACAGTAGATGAAGAGGTTTAGTTAGATAGTAGATGAAGAGGTTTAGTTAGATAGTAGATGAAGAGGTTTAGTTAGACAGTAGATGAAGAGGTTTAGTTAGACAGTAGATGAAGAGGTTTAGTTAGACAGTAGATGAGGAGGTTTAGTTAGATAGTAGATGAAGAGGATTAGTTAGGTAGTAGATGAAGAGGTTTAGTTAGACAGTAGATGAAGAGGATTAGTTAGGTAGTAGATGAAGAGGATTAGTTAGACAGTAGATGAAGAGGTTTAGTTAGATAGTAGATGAAGAGGTTTAGTTAGACAGTAGATGAAGAGGTTTAGTTAGACAGTAGATGAGGAGGTTTAGTTAGACAGTAGATGAAGAGGATTAGTTAGACAGTAGATGAAGAGGTTTAGTTAGACAGTAGATGAAGAGGATTAGTTAGACAGTAGATGAAGAGAATTAGTTAGACAGTAGATGAAGAGGTTTAGTTAGATAGTAGATGAAGAGGTTTAGTTAGACAGTAGATGAAGAGGTTTAGTTAGACAGTAGATGAAGAGGTTTAGTTAGACAGTAGATGAAGAGGTTTAGTTAGACAGTAGATGAAGAGGTTTAGTTAGACAGTAGATGAGGAGGTTTAGTTAGACAGTAGATGAAGAGGATTAGTTAGACAGTAGATGAAGAGGTTTAGTTAGACAGTAGATGAAGAGGATTAGTTAGACAGTAGATGAAGAGAATTAGTTAGACAGTAGATGAAGAGGTTTAGTTAGATAGTAGATGAAGAGGTTTAGTTAGACAGTAGATGAAGAGGTTTAGTTAGACAGTAGATGAAGAGGTTTAGTTAGACAGTAGATGAAGAGGATTAGTTAGACAGTAGATGAAGAGAATTAGTTAGACAGTAGATGAAGAGGTTTAGTTAGATAGTAGATGAAGAGGTTTAGTTAGACAGTAGATGAAGAGGATTAGTTAGGTAGTAGATGAAGAGGATTAGTTAGACAGTAGATGAAGAGGTTTAGTTAGATAGTAGATGAAGAGGTTTAGTTAGACAGTAGATGAAGAGGTTTAGTTAGACAGTAGATGAGGAGGTTTAGTTAGACAGTAGATGAAGAGGTTTAGTTAGACAGTAGATGAAGAGGATTAGTTAGACAGTAGATGAAGAGGTTTAGTTAGACAGTAGATGAGGAGGTTTAGTTAGACAGTAGATGAAGAGGATTAGTTAGACAGTAGATGAAGAGGTTTAGTTAGACAGTAGATGAAGAGGATTAGTTAGACAGTAGATGAAGAGAATTAGTTAGACAGTAGATGAAGAGGTTTAGTTAGATAGTAGATGAAGAGGTTTAGTTAGACAGTAGATGAAGAGGTTTAGTTAGACAGTAGATGAAGAGGATTAGTTAGACAGTAGATGGTGATGAAGAGGTTTAGTTAGACAGTAGATGAAGAGGTTTAGTTAGACAGTAGATGAAGAGGATTAGTTAGACAGTAGATGAAGAGGTTTAGTTAGACAGTAGATGAAGAGGTTTAGTTAGACAGTAGATGAAGAGGTTTAGTTAGACAGTAGATGAAGAGGTTTAGTTAGACAGTAGATGAAGAGGTTTAGTTAGACAGTAGATGAGGAGGTTTAGTTAGACAGTAGATGAAGAGGATTAGTTAGACAGTAGATGAAGAGGTTTAGTTAGACAGTAGATGAAGAGGGTTAGTTAGACAGTAGACGAAGAGAATTAGTTAGACAGTAGATGAAGAGGTTTAGTTAGATAGTAGATGAAGAGGTTTAGTTAGACAGTAGATGAAGAGGTTTAGTTAGACAGTAGATGAAGAGGTTTAGTTAGACAGTAGATGAGGAGGTTTAGTTAGACAGTAGATGAAGAGGATTAGTTAGACAGTAGATGAAGAGGTTTAGTTAGACAGTAGATGAAGAGGATTAGTTAGACAGTAGATGAAGAGAATTAGTTAGACAGTAGATGGTGATGAAGAGGATTAGTTAGACAGCAGATGAAGAGGATTAGTTAGACTGCAGCTGCTCTACCATATCTAACAGCTGCTCTAACAGCTGCTCTACCATACCTAACAGCTGCTCTACCATACCGAACAGCTACTCTAACAGCTACTCTACCATACCTAACAGCTACTCTACCATACCTAACAGCTACTCTACCATACCTAACAGCTGCTCTACCATACCTAACAGCTGCTCTACCATACCTAACAGCTACTCTACCATACCTAACAGCTACTCTAACAGCTACTCTACCATACCAAACAGCTGATCTACCATACCTAACAGCTACTCTACCATACCTAACAGCTGCTCTAACAGCTACTCTACCATACCTAACAGCTGCTCTACCATACCTAACAGCTACTCTACCATACCTAACAGCTGCTCTAACAGCTACTCTACCATACCTAACAGCTGCTCTACCATACCTAACAGCTACTCTACCATACCTAACAGCTGATCTACCATACCTAACAGCTACTCTACCATACCTAACAGCTACTCTACCATACCTAACAGCTACTCTACCATACCTAACAGCTGCTCTACCATACCTAACAGCTGCTCTACCATACCTAACAGCTGATCTACCATACCTAACAGCTACTCTACCATACCTAACAGCTGCTCTAACAGCTACTCTACCATACCTAACAGCTGATCTACCATACCTAACAGCTACTCTACCATACCTAACAGCTACTCTACCATACCTAACAGCTGCTCTAACAGCTACTCTACCATACCTAACAGCTGATCTACCATACCTAACAGCTACTCTTCCATACCTAACAGCTGCTCTAACAGCTACTCTACCATACCTAACAGCTGATCTACCATACCTAACAGCTACTCTACCATACCTAACAGCTGCTCTAACAGCTACTCTACCATACCTAACAGCTACTCTACCATACCTAACAGCTGCTCTAACAGCTACTCTACCATACCTAACAGCTGATCTACCATACCTAACAGCTGCTCTACCATACCTAACAGCTACTCTACCATACCTAACAGCTGATCTACCATACCTAACAGCTACTCTACCATACCTAACAGCTACTCTACCATACCTAACAGCTGCTTTACCATACCTAACAGCTGATCTACTATACCTAACAGCTGCTCTACCAGCTGCTCTACCATACCTAACAGCTGCTCTACCATACCTAACAGCTACTCTACCATACCTAACAGTTGCTCTACCAGCTGCTCTACCATACCTAACAGCTGCTCTACCATACCTAACAGCTACTCTACCATATCTAACAGCTGATCTACCATACCTAACAGCTGATCTACTATACCTAACAGCTGCTCTACCAGCTGCTCTACCATACCTAACAGCTGCTCTACCATACCTAACAGCTACTCTACCATACCTAACAGCTGCTCTACCAGCTGCTCTACCATACCTAACAGCTGCTCTACCATACCTAACAGCTGCTCTACCATATCTAACAGCTGATCTACCATACCTAACAGCTGATCTACCATACCTAACAGCTGCTCTACCAGCTACTCTACCATACCTAACAGCTGCTCTACCAGCTGCTCTACCATACCTAACAGCTGCTCTACCATACCTAACAGCTACTCTACCATACCTAACAGCTGCTCTACCAGCTGCTCTACCATACCTAACAGCTGCTCTACCATACCTAACAGCTACTCTACCATACCTAACAGCTGCTCTACCATACCTAACAGCTGCTAAACCAGCTGCTCTACCATACCTAACAGCTACTCTACCATACCTAACAGCTGCTCTACCATACCTAACAGCTGCTCTACCAGCTGCTCCACCATACCTAACAGCTACTCTACCATACCTAACAGCTGCTCTACCATACCTAACAGCTGCTCTACCATACCTAACAGCTACTCTACCATACCTAACAGCTACTCTAACAGCTACTCTACCATACCTAACAGCTACTCTACCATACCTAACAGCTGATCTAATGTACCTAACAGCTGATCTACCGTACCCAACAGCTGCTCTACCATACCTAACAGCTGATCTACCATACCCAACAGCTGCTCTACCATACCTAACAGGTGATCTACCATACCTAACAGCTGCTCTACCATACCTAACAGGTGATCTACCATACCTAACAGGTGATCTACCATACCTAACAGCTACTCTACCATACCTAACAGCTGCTCTACCATACCTAACAGGTGATCTACCATACCTAACAGCTGCTCTACCATACCTAACAGCTGCTCTACCATACCTAACAGCTGCTCTACCATACCTAACAGCTGCTCTACCATACCTAACAGGTGATCTACCATACCTAACAGGTGATCTACCATACCTAACAGCTGCTCTACCATACCTAACAGCTGCTCTACCATACCTAACAGCTGCTCTACCATACCTAACATCTACTCTATCATACCTATCAGCTGCTCTACCATACCTAACAGCTGCTCTACCATACCTAACAGCTGGTCTACCATACCTATCAGCTGCTCTACCATACCTAACAGCTGATCTACCATACCTAACAGCTGCTCTACCATACCTAACAGCTGCTCTACCATACCTAACAGCTGCTCTACCATACCTAACAGCTACTCTACCATACCTAACAGCTGCTCTACCATACCTAACAGCTGCTCTACCAGCTGCTCTACCATACCTAACAGCTGCTCTACCAGCTGATCTACCATACCTAACAGCTGCTCTAACAGCTACTCTACCATACCTAACAGCTGATCTACCATACCTAACAGCTGCTCTAACAGCTACTCTACCATACCTAACAGCTGATCTACCATACCTAACAGCTGCTCTACCATACCTAACAGCTGCACTACCATACCTAACAGCTGCTCTAACAGCTGCTCTACCATACCTAACAACTACTCTACCATACCTAACAGCTACTCTAACAGCTACTCTACCATACCTAACAGCTACTCTACCATACCTAACAGCTGATCTAAATTACCTAACAGCTGATCTACCGTACCCAACAGCTGCTCTACCATACCTAACAGCTGATCTACCATACCCAACAGCTGCTCTACCATACCTAACAGGTGATCTACCATACCTAACAGCTGCTCTACCATACCTAACAGCTGCTCTAACAGCTACTCTACCATACCTAACAGCTGATCTACCATACCTAACAGCTGCACTACCATACCTAACAGCTTCTCTAACAGCTGCTCTACCATACCTAACAGCTGCTCTACCATACCTAACAGCTGCTCTACCATACCTAACAGCTGCTCTACCATACCTAACAGCTACTCTACCATACCTAACAGCTGCTCTACCATACCTAACAGCTGCTTTAACAGCTACTCTACCATACCTAACAGCTGCTCTACCGTACCTAACAGCTGCTCTACCATACCTAACAGCTGCTCTACCATACCTAACAGCTGCTCTACCATACCTAACATCTGCTCTACCATACCTAACAGCTACTCTACCATACCTAACAGCTGCTCTACCATACCTAACAGCTGCTCTAACAGCTACTCTACCATGCCTAACAGCTACTCTACCGTACCTAACAGCTACTCTACCATACCTAACAGCTGCTCTAACAGCTACTCTACCATACCTAACAGCTGCTCTACCAGCTACTCTACCATACCTAACAGCTACTCTACCGTACCTAACAGCTACTCTACCATACCTAACAGCTACTCTACCATACCTAACAGCTGCTCTACCATACCTAACAGCTGCTCTACCATACCTAACAGCTGCTCTACCGTACCTAACAGCTGCTCTAACAGCTGCTCTACCATACCTAACAGCTACTCTACCATACCTAACACCTGCTCTACCATACCTAACAGCTACTCTACCATACCTAACAGCTGCTCTAACAGCTGCTCTACCATACCTAACAGCTACTCTACCATACCTAACAGCTGCTCTACCATACCTAACAGCTACTCTACCATACCTAACACCTGCTCTACCATACCTAACAGCTACTCTACCATACCTAACAGCTGCTCTACCATACCTAACATCTACTCTACCATACCTAACAGCTGCTCTACCGTACCTAACAGCTGCTCTACCATACCTAACAGCTGCTCTACCATACCTAACAGCTGCTCTACCATACCTAACATCTGCTCTACCATACCTAACAGCTACTCTACCATACCTAACAGCTGCTCTACCATACCTAACAGCTGCTCTAACAGCTACTCTACCATACCTAACAGCTGCTCTACCAGCTACTCTACCACACCTAACAGCTACTCTACCGTACCTAACAGCTACTCTACCATACCTAACAGCTGCTCTACCATACCTAACAGCTGCTCTACCATACCTAACAGCTGATCTACCATACCTAACAGCTACTCTAACATCTGCTCTACCATACCTAACAGCTACTCTACCATACCTAACAGCTGCTCTACCATACCTAACAGCTGCTCTAACAGCTACTCTACCATACCTAACAGCTACTCTACCGTACCTAACAGCTACTCTACCATACCTAACAGCTGCTCTAACAGCTACTCTACCATACCTAACAGCTGCTCTACCAGCTACTCTACCATACCTAACAGCTACTCTACCGTACCTAACAGCTACTCTACCATACCTAACAGCTACTCTACCATACCTAACAGCTGCTCTACCATACCTAACAGCTGCTCTACCATACCTAACAGCTGCTCTACCATACCTAACAGCTGATCTACCATACCTAACAGCTGCTCTAACAGCTGCTCTACCATACCTAACAGCTACTCTACCATACCTAACACCTGCTCTACCATACCTAACAGCTGCTCTACCGTACCTAACAGCTGCTCTAACAGCTGCTCTACCATACCTAACAGCTACTCTACCATACCTAACACCTGCTCTACCATACCTAACAGCTACTCTACCATACCTAACAGCTGCTCTAACAGCTGCTCTACCATACCTAACAGCTACTCTACCATACCTAACAGCTGCTCTACCATACCTAACAGCTACTCTACCATACCTAACACCTGCTCTACCATACCTAACAGCTACTCTACCATACCTAACAGCTGCTCTACCATACCTAACATCTACTCTACCATACCTAACAGCTGCTCTACCGTACCTAACAGCTGCTCTACCATACCTAACAGCTGCTCTACCATACCTAACAGCTGCTCTACCATACCTAACATCTGCTCTACCATACCTAACAGCTACTCTACCATACCTAACAGCTGCTCTACCATACCTAACAGCTGCTCTAACAGCTACTCTACCATACCTAACAGCTACTCTACCGTACCTAACAGCTACTCTACCATACCTAACAGCTGCTCTAACAGCTACTCTACCATACCTAACAGCTGCTCTACCAGCTACTCTACCATACCTAACAGCTGCTCTACCGTACCTAACAGCTACTCTACCATACCTAACAGCTGCTCTACCATACCTAACAGCTGCTCTACCATACCTAACAGCTGATCTACCATACCTAACAGCTACTCTAACATCTGCTCTACCATACCTAACAGCTACTCTACCATACCTAACAGCTGCTCTACCATACCTAACAGCTGCTCTAACAGCTACTCTACCATACCTAACAGCTACTCTACCGTACCTAACAGCTACTCTACCATACCTAACAGCTGCTCTAACAGCTACTCTACCATACCTAACAGCTGCTCTACCAGCTACTCTACCATACCTAACAGCTACTCTACCGTACCTAACAGCTACTCTACCATACCTAACAGCTACTCTACCATACCTAACAGCTGCTCTACCATACCTAACAGCTGCTCTACCATACCTAACAGCTGCTCTACCATACCTAACAGCTGATCTACCATACCTAACAGCTGCTCTAACAGCTGCTCTACCATACCTAACAGCTACTCTACCATACCTAACACCTGCTCTACCATACCTAACAGCTACTCTACCATACCTAACAGCTGCTCTACCATACCTAACATCTACTCTACCATACCTAACAGCTGCTCTACCATACCTAAGAGGTGATCTACCATACCTAACAGCTGCTCTACTGTACCTAACAGCTACTCTACCATACCTAACAGCTGCTCTACCATACCTAACATCTACTCTACCATACCTAACAGCTACTAACCCCCCCCCTTAAAAGATTTAGATGCACTATTGTAAAGTGGCTGTTCCACTGGATATCATAAGGTGAATGCACCAATTTGTAAGTCGCTCTGGATAAGAGCGTCTGCTAAATGACTTAAATGTAAATGTACTCTACCATACCTAACAGCTGCTCTACCATACCTAACAGCTGAATCACTGCTCTACCAGCAGAGCATAGTATTATCAACAACTTATTTACAGTGAACATCTCTTCTTCTGTAGATTTATATAGAATGAAAATAAATATTGAATGATCTTGAGTCCACAACATACATGAGAATACATATGTTGTTAATCTTTCATTTTCAGTTACAGAAAGATTCGTAGTGATGGACAGATTGCTAGGTTGATTTATTTATGTATTGATGGGATCAATCGATTTAATTGATTTCATAATCAAAAGGAGAAGGGTGCGCCAGCCAGACACAACATAAAAACAAATACAGAGGATAAACACACATTGGCTGAAGGCTTCATTCCATTGTGGTTCACTGATCAGCATCTCACACTGGGAAGAGCAGGAAGCCACTGAAGGTGTTTCTCTTGTGACTGTCATCATAGATTGTGGTTCCACCCAGTTGAACGTCAACTACGTCTCCCTGCTCCAGCAGCAGAGAGGCAGCATTAGCTACATGGTGCTGGGACTTTGCAATGTATTCCCAAAGACCTGCCTTCAGGGTTATGATGCCGTTTGTTCGGAGGTTGCAATGTATGCCGCTGTTCCTTTCTACGATTCCGAACAAGGCGATTCTGAAGTAGTACACTCCCCTCACTGGGGCTGTGAAGTGACCTGGGAAAGAGATGAAACATGTGAGGCTCTCTCTCTCCATACAGACTTCAGTTGAACACTCTCTATAGATAATTCAGTTGAACACTCTCTATAGATAATTCAGTTGAACACTCTCTATAGATAATTCAGTTGAACACTCTCTATAGATAATTCAGTTGAACACTCTCTATAGATAATTCAGTTGAACACTCCCTATAGATACTTCAGTTGAACACTCTCTATAGATAATTCAGTTGAACACTCTCTATAGATAATTCAGTTGAACACTCTCTATAGATAATTCAGTTGAACACTCTCTATAGATAATTCAGTTGAACAGTCTCTATAGATAATTCAGTTGAACACTCTCTATAGATAATTCAGTTGAACACTCTCTATAGATAATTCAGTTGAACACTCTCTATAGATAATTCAGTTGAACACTCCCTATAGATAATTCAGTTGAACACTCTCTATAGATAATTCAGTTGAACACTCCCTATAGATAATTCAGTTGAACACTCCCTATAGATAATTCAGTTGAACACTCTCTATAGATAATTCAGTTGAACACTCTTTATAGATAATTCAGTTGAACGCTCTCTATAGATAATTCAGTTGAACACTCTTTATAGATAATTCAGTTGAACACTATAGATAATTCAGTTGAACACTATAGATAATTCAGTTGAACACTATAGACAATTCAGTTGAACACTATAGATAATTCAGTTGAACACTAGATAATTCAGTTGAACTCTCTCTATAGATAATTCAGTTGAACACTCTCTATAGATAATTCAGTTGAACACTCTCTATAGATAATTCAGTTGAACACTCTCTATAGATAATTCAGTTGAACACTCTCTATAGATAATTCAGTTGAACTCTCCCTATAGATAATTCAGTTGAACACTCTCTATAGATAATTCAGTTGAACACTCTCTATAGATAATTCAGTTGAACACTCTCTATAGATATTTCTGTTGAACACTCTTTATAGATAATTCAGTTGAACACTCTCTATAGATAATTCTGTTGAAAACTCTCTATAGATAATTCAGTTGAACACTATAGATAATTCAGTTGAACACTATAGATAATTCAGTTGAACACTATAGATAATTCAGTTGAACGCTCTCTATAGATAATTCAGTTGAACACTCTTTATAGATAATTCAGTTGAACACTATAGATAATTCAGTTGAACACTATAGATAATTCAGTTGAACACTATAGACAATTCAGTTGAACACTATAGATAATTCAGTTGAACACTAGATAATTCAGTTGAACTCTCTCTATAGATAATTCAGTTGAACACTCTCTATAGATAATTCAGTTGAACACTCTCTATAGATAATTCAGTTGAACACTCTCTATAGATAATTCAGTTGAACACTCTCTATAGATAATTCAGTTGAACTCTCCCTATAGATAATTCAGTTGAACACTCTCTATAGATAATTCAGTTGAACACTCTCTATAGATAATTCAGTTGAACACTCTCTATAGATAATTCTGTTGAACACTCTCTATAGATAATTCAGTTGAACACTCTCTATAGATAATTCTGTTGAACACTCTCTATAGATAATTCAGTTGAACACTCACTATAGATAATTCAGTTGAACTCTCTCTATAGATAATTCAGTTGAACACTCTCTATAGATAATTCAGTTGAACACTATAGATAATTCAGTTAAACTCTATAGATAATTCAGTTGAACACTATAGATAATTCAGTTAAACTCTATAGATAATTCAGTTAAACTCTATAGATAATTCAGTTGAACACTATAGATAATTCAGTTGAACACTATAGATAATTCAGTTGAACACTATAGATAATTCAGTTGAACACTCTCTATAGATAATTCAGTTGAACACTATAGATAATTCAGTTGAACACTCCCTATAGATAATTCAGTTGAACAGTCTCTATAGATAATTCAGTTGAACACTCTCTATAGATAATTCAGTTGAACACTATAGATAATTCAGTTGAACACTCCCTATAGATAATTCAGTTGAACACTCTCTATAGATAATTCAGTTGAACACTCTCTATAGATAATTCAGTTGAACACTATAGATAATTCAGTTGAACACTCTCTATAGATAATTCAGTTGAACACTCCCTATAGATAATTCAGTTGAACACTCTTTATAGATAATTCAGTTGAACTCTCTCTATAGATAATTCAGTTGAACACTCTCTATAGATAATTCAGTTGAACACTCTCTATAGATAATTCAGTTGAACACTCCCTATAGATAATTCAGTTGAACACTCTCTATAGATAATTCAGTTGAACACTCCCTATAGATAATTCAGTTGAACACTCTCTATAGATAATTCAGTTGAACACTCTCTATAGATAATTCAGTTGAACACTCTCTATAGATAATTCAGTTGAACACTATAGATAATTCAGTTGAACACTCTCTATAGATAATTCAGTTGAACACTCCCTATAGATAATTCAGTTGAACACTCCCTATAGATAATTCAGTTGAAGGCTCTCCACAGATCAGTTCAAGAGTAAGATATTCCAGCAAAGCATACACTGTAACTCACCATTAGTTGGGTTGTAGTGATTGCCGATGTTTGTCAGGATGTCCTTGTAGACCAGGGTAGTGGATGTGGGTCCATAGTAACCACCATAGTAACCCCCAACTCCCAAAGTAACAGAGAACGCTACCTTCCGTTCTGTAAGAGGAAACAAACAAAAACACACATTGGTCAGAAACCAACAAGACAATGGTTTAAATGGTCAGACAACACTTTGTGGTTGTAATGCTTTAGTTACTATGGCAGCCTAACCTCCAGTCCTCTACCTGTACTCTGTCCTCCAGTCCTCTACCTGTTCTCTGTCCTCCAGTCCTCTACCTGTTCTCTGTCCTCCAGTCCTCTACCTGTTCTCTGTCCTCCAGTCCTCTACCTGTTCTCTGTCCTCCAGTCCTCTACCTGTTCTCTGTCCTCCAGTCCTCTACCTGTTCTCTGTCCTCCAGTCCTCTACCTGTTCTCTGTCCTCCAGTCCTCTACCTGTTCTCTGTCCTCTACCTGTTCTCTGTCCTCCAGTCCTCTACCTGTACTCTGTCCTCCAGTCCTCTACCTGTTCTCTGTCCTCCAGTCCTCTACCTGTTCTCTGTCCTCCAGTCCTCTACCTGTTCTCTGTCCTCCAGTCCTCTACCTGTTCTCTGTCCTCCAGTCCTCTACCTGTTCTCTGTCCTCCAGTCCTCTACCTGTTCTCTGTCCTCTACCTGTTCTCTGTCCTCCAGTCCTCTACCTGTTCTCTGTCCTCTACCTGTTCTCTGTCCTCCAGTCCTCTACCTGTTCTCTGTCCTCTACCTGTTCTCTGTCCTCCAGTCCTCTACCTGTTCTCTGTCCTCTACCTGTTCTCTGTCCTCCAGTCCTCTACCTGTTCTCTGTCCTCCAGTCCTCTACCTGTTCTCTGTCCTCCAGTCCTCTACCTGTTCTCTGTCCTCTACCTGTTCTCTGTCCTCCAGTCCTCTACCTGTTCTCTGTCCTCCAGTCCTCTACCTGTTCTCTGTCCTCCAGTCCTCTACCTGTTCTCTGTCCTCTACCTGTTCTCTGTCCTCCAGTCCTCTACCTGTTCTCTGTCCTCTACCTGTTCTCTGTCCTCCAGTCCTCTACCTGTTCTCTGTCCTCTACCTGTTCTCTGTCCTCCAGTCCTCTACCTGTTCTCTGTCCTCTACCTGTTCTCTGTCCTCCAGTCCTCTACCTGTTCTCTGTCCTCTACCTGTTCTCTGTCCTCCAGTCCTCTACCTGTTCTCTGTCCTCTACCTGTACTCTGTCCTCCAGTCCTCTACCTGTTCTCTGTCCTCCAGTCCTCTACCTGTTCTCTGTCCTCTACCTGTTCTCTGTCCTCCAGTCCTCTACCTGTTCTCTGTCCTCCAGTCCTCTACCTGTTCTCTGTCCTCTACCTGTTCTCTGTCCTCCAGTCCTCTACCTGTTCTCTGTCCTCTACCTGTTCTCTGTCCTCCAGTCCTCTACCTGTTCTCTGTCCTCCAGTCCTCTACCTGTTCTCTGTCCTCCAGTCCTCTACCTGTTCTCTGTCCTCCAGTCCTCTACCTGTTCTCTGTCCTCCAGTCCTCTACCTGTTCTCTATCCTCCAGTCCTCTACCTGTTCTCTGTCCTCCAGTCCTCTACCTGTTCTCTGTCCTCCAGTCCTCTACCTGTTCTCTGTCCTCTACCTGTTCTCTGTCCTCCAGTCCTCTACCTGTTCTCTGTCCTCCAGTCCTCTACCTGTTCTCTGTCCTCTACCTGTTCTCTGTCCTCCAGTCCTCTACCTGTTCTCTGTCCTCTACCTGTTCTCTGTCCTCCAGTCCTCTACCTGTTCTCTGTCCTCCAGTCCTCTACCTGTTCTCTGTCCTCCAGTCCTCTACCTGTTCTCTGTCCTCCAGTCCTCTACCTGTTCTCTGTCCTCCAGTCCTCTACCTGTTCTCTGTCCTCCAGTCCTCTACCTGTTCTCTGTCCTCCAGTCCTCTACCTGTTCTCTGTCCTCCAGTCCTCTACCTGTTCTCTGTCCTCCACTCCTCTACCTGTTCTCTGTCCTCCAGTCCTCTACCTGTTCTCTGTCCTCCAGTCCTCTACCTGTTCTCTGTCCTCCACTCCTCTACCTGTTCTCTGTCCTCCAGTCCTCTACCTGTTCTCTGTCCTCCAGTCCTCTACCTGTTCTCTGTCCTCCAGTCCTCTACCTGTTCTCTGTCCTCCAGTCCTCTACCTGTTCTCTGTCCTCCACTCCTCTACCTGTTCTCTGTCCTCCACTCCTCTACCTGTTCTCTGTCCTCAGCTCCTCCTCTACCTGTTCTCTGTCATCCAGTCCTCTACCTGTTCTCTGTCCTCCAGTCCTCTACCTGTTCTCTGTCCTCCAGTCCTCTACCTGTTCTCTGTCCTCTACCTGTTCTCTGTCCTCCAGTCCTCTACCTGTTCTCTGTCCTCCAGTCCTCTACCTGTTCTCTGTCCTCTACCTGTTCTCTGTCCTCCAGTCCTCTACCTGTTCTCTGTCCTCTACCTGTTCTCTGTCCTCCAGTCCTCTACCTGTTCTCTGTCCTCCAGTCCTCTACCTGTTCTCTGTCCTCCAGTCCTCTACCTGTTCTCTGTCCTCCAGTCCTCTACCTGTTCTCTGTCCTCCAGTCCTCTACCTGTTCTCTGTCCTCCAGTCCTCTACCTGTTCTCTGTCCTCCAGTCCTCTACCTGTTCTCTGTCTTCCAGTCCTCTACCTGTTCTCTGTCCTCCAGTCCTCTACCTGTTCTCTGTCCTCCAGTCCTCTACCTGTTCTCTGTCCTCCAGTCCTCTACCTGTTCTCTGTCCTCCAGTCCTCTACCTGTTCTCTGTCCTCTACCTGTTCTCTGTCCTCCAGTCCTCTACCTGTACTCTGTCCTCCAGTCCTCTACCTGTTCTCTGTCCTCCAGTCCTCTACCTGTTCTCTGTCCTCCAGTCCTCTACCTGTTCTCTGTCCTCCAGTCCTCTACCTGTTCTCTGTCCTCCAGTCCTCTACCTGTTCTCTGTCCTCTACCTGTTCTCTGTCCTCCAGTCCTCTACCTGTTCTCTGTCCTCTACCTGTTCTCTGTCCTCCAGTCCTCTACCTGTTCTCTGTCCTCTACCTGTTCTCTGTCCTCCAGTCCTCTACCTGTTCTCTGTCCTCTACCTGTTCTCTGTCCTCCAGTCCTCTACCTGTTCTCTGTCCTCCAGTCCTCTACCTGTTCTCTGTCCTCCAGTCCTCTACCTGTTCTCTGTCCTCTACCTGTTCTCTGTCCTCCAGTCCTCTACCTGTTCTCTGTCCTCCAGTCCTCTACCTGTTCTCTGTCCTCCAGTCCTCTACCTGTTCTCTGTCCTCTACCTGTTCTCTGTCCTCCAGTCGTCTACCTGTTCTCTGTCCTCTACCTGTTCTCTGTCCTCCAGTCCTCTACCTGTTCTCTGTCCTCTACCTGTTCTCTGTCCTCCAGTCCTCTACCTGTTCTCTGTCCTCTACCTGTTCTCTGTCCTAAAGTCCTCTACCTGTTCTCTGTCCTCTACCTGTTCTCTGTCCTCCAGTCCTCTACCTGTTCTCTGTCCTCTACCTGTACTCTGTCCTCCAGTCCTCTACCTGTTCTCTGTCCTCCAGTCCTCTACCTGTTCTCTGTCCTCTACCTGTTCTCTGTCCTCCAGTCCTCTACCTGTTCTCTGTCCTCCAGTCCTCTACCTGTTCTCTGTCCTCTACCTGTTCTCTGTCCTCCAGTCCTCTACCTGTTCTCTGTCCTCTACCTGTTCTCTGTCCTCCAGTCCTCTACCTGTTCTCTGTCCTCCAGTCCTCTACCTGTTCTCTGTCCTCCAGTCCTCTACCTGTTCTCTGTCCTCCAGTCCTCTACCTGTTCTCTGTCCTCCAGTCCTCTACCTGTTCTCTGTTCTCCAGTCCTCTACCTGTTCTCTGTCCTCCAGTCCTCTACCTGTTCTCTGTCCTCCAGTCCTCTACCTGTTCTCTGTCCTCTACCTGTTCTCTGTCCTCCAGTCCTCTACCTGTTCTCTGTCCTCCAGTCCTCTACCTGTTCTCTGTCCTCTACCTGTTCTCTGTCCTCCAGTCCTCTACCTGTTCTCTGTCCTCTACCTGTTCTCTGTCCTCCAGTCCTCTACCTGTTCTCTGTCCTCCAGTCCTCTACCTGTTCTCTGTCCTCCAGTCCTCTACCTGTTCTCTGTCCTCCAGTCCTCTACCTGTTCTCTGTCCTCCAGTCCTCTACCTGTTCTCTGTCCTCCAGTCCTCTACCTGTTCTCTGTCCTCCAGTCCTCTACCTGTTCTCTGTCCTCCAGTCCTCTACCTGTTCTCTGTCCTCCACTCCTCTACCTGTTCTCTGTCCTCCAGTCCTCTACCTGTTCTCTGTCCTCCAGTCCTCTACCTGTTCTCTGTCCTCCACTCCTCTACCTGTTCTCTGTCCTCCAGTCCTCTACCTGTTCTCTGTCCTCCAGTCCTCTACCTGTTCTCTGTCCTCCAGTCCTCTACCTGTTCTCTGTCCTCCAGTCCTCTACCTGTTCTCTGTCCTCCACTCCTCTACCTGTTCTCTGTCCTCCACTCCTCTACCTGTTCTCTGTCCTCAGCTCCTCCTCTACCTGTTCTCTGTCATCCAGTCCTCTACCTGTTCTCTGTCCTCCAGTCCTCTACCTGTTCTCTGTCCTCCAGTCCTCTACCTGTTCTCTGTCCTCTACCTGTTCTCTGTCCTCCAGTCCTCTACCTGTTCTCTGTCCTCCAGTCCTCTACCTGTTCTCTGTCCTCTACCTGTTCTCTGTCCTCCAGTCCTCTACCTGTTCTCTGTCCTCTACCTGTTCTCTGTCCTCCAGTCCTCTACCTGTTCTCTGTCCTCCAGTCCTCTACCTGTTCTCTGTCCTCCAGTCCTCTACCTGTTCTCTGTCCTCCAGTCCTCTACCTGTTCTCTGTCCTCCAGTCCTCTACCTGTTCTCTGTCCTCCAGTGCTCTACCTGTTCTCTGTCCTCCAGTCCTCTACCTGTTCTCTGTCCTCCACTCCTCTACCTGTTCTCTGTCCTCCAGTCCTCTACCTGTTCTCTGTCCTCCAGTCCTCTACCTGTTCTCTGTCCTCCAGTCCTCTACCTGTTCTCTGTCCTCCAGTCCTCTACCTGTTCTCTGTCCTCCAGTCCTCTACCTGTTCTCTGTCCTCCACTCCTCTACCTGTTCTCTGTCCTCCACTCCTCTACCTGTTCTCTGTCCTCCAGTCCTCTACCTGTTCTCTGTCCTCCAGTCCTCTACCTGTTCTCTGTCCTCCACTCCTCTACCTGTTCTCTGTCCTCTACCTGTTCTCTGTCCTCCAGTCCTCTACCTGTTCTCTGTCCTCCAGTCCTCTACCTGTTCTCTGTCCTCTACCTGTTCTCTGTCCTCCAGTCCTCTACCTGTTCTCTGTCCTCTACCTGTTCTCTGTCCTCCAGTCCTCTACCTGTTCTCTGTCCTCCAGTCCTCTACCTGTTCTCTGTCCTCCAGTCCTCTACCTGTTCTCTGTCCTCCAGTCCTCTACCTGTTCTCTGTCCTCCAGTCCTCTACCTGTTCTCTGTCCTCCAGTGCTCTACCTGTTCTCTGTCCTCCAGTCCTCTACCTGTTCTCTGTCCTCCACTCCTCTACCTGTTCTCTGTCCTCCAGTCCTCTACCTGTTCTCTGTCCTCCAGTCCTCTACCTGTTCTCTGTCCTCCAGTCCTCTACCTGTTCTCTGTCCTCCAGTCCTCTACCTGTTCTCTGTCCTCCAGTCCTCTACCTGTTCTCTGTCCTCCACTCCTCTACCTGTTCTCTGTCCTCCACTCCTCTACCTGTTCTCTGTCCTCCAGTCCTCTACCTGTTCTCTGTCCTCCAGTCCTCTACCTGTTCTCTGTCCTCCACTCCTCTACCTGTTCTCTGTCCTCCACTCCTCTACCTGTTCTCTGTCCTCAGCTCCTCCTCTACCTGTTCTCTGTCATCCAGTCCTCTACCTGTTCTCTGTCCTCCAGTCCTCTACGTGTTCTCTGTCCTCAGCTCCTCCTCTACCTATACCTTTTCTCTCTCTTCAGCTCATCCTCCATCTCTACCTGTGTTCTCTCTCTTCTTCTCCTCTACCTGTGTTCTCCCTCTTCTTGTCCTCTACCTGTGCTCTCTCTCTTCTTCTCCTCTACCCGTGTTCTCTCTCTCCTCCTCTACCCGTGTTCTCTCTCTTCTACCTGTGTTCTCTCTCTTCTTCTCCTCTACCTGTGTTCTCTCTCTTCTTCTCCTCTACCCGTGTTCTCTCTCTTCTTCTCCTCTACCCGTGTTCTCTCTCTTCTTCTCCTCTACCCGTGTTCTCTCTCTTTTCCTCCTCTACCTGTGTTCTCTCTCTTCTTCTCCTCTACCCGTGTTCTCTCTCTTCTTCTCCTCTACCTGTGTTCTCTCTCTTCTACCTGTGTTCTCTCTCTTCTTCTCCTCTACCCGTGTTCTCTCTTCTTCTCCTCTACCTGTGTTCTCTCTCTTCTTCTCCTCTACCCGTGTTCTCTCTTTTTCTCCCCTACCTTTGTTATCGCTCTTCTTCTCCCCTACCTTTGTTATCGCTCTTCTTCTCCTCTACCTGTGTTCTCTCTCTTCTTCTCCTCTACCTGTGTTTTCTCTCTTCCTATTCTCTACATGTGTTTTCTCTCTTCCTATTCTCTACATGTGTTCTCTCTCTTCTTCTCCTCTACCCGTGTTCTCTCTCTTCTTCTCCTCTACCCGTGTTCTCTCTCTTCTTCTCCTCTACCCGTGTTCTCTCTTCTTCTCCTCTACCCGTGTTCTCTCTCTTCTTCTCCTCTACCCGTGTTCTCTCTCTTCTTCTCCTCTACCTGTGTTCTCTCTCTTCTTCTCCTCTTCCCGTGTTCTCTCTTTCCTCCTCTACCCGTGTTCTCTCTTTTTCTCCCCTACCTTTGTTATCGCTCTTCTTCTCCTCTACCTGTGTTCTCTCTCTTCTTCTCCTCTACCTGTGTTTTCTCTCTTCCTATTCTCTACATGTGTTTTCTCTCTTCCTATTCTCTACATGTGTTCTCTCTCTTCTTCTCCTCTACCTGTGTTCTCTCTCTCTTTTCTCTACCTGTGTTCTGTCTCTTCAGCTCCTCCAGCTCAGTCTTCTGTAGTCCCACCTGGCTCTGAGAGTAGTTGGAGCTGACGTCTAGAGTCCTCAGCTCCAGGGCTGGAACCAGAGAGCTCAATCCATCAATGAATACACTAATCGATTAATTAAACACAACATATGGATAAATGAATACACACATGAATAAATAAATAGGAACACAGATAATAGAATTGCCTTTCACATTCAAGCTGACATTCAACAGTGGGTGGACCGGGAGTCATCTTTCTGGTAGTAAATGGAAGTTAAAGTTTCTATTTATTTTAAATGTGAAATGTGGTGCCAGCTAACATACAGTGATCTAAAGGGATAGGTCCATTCTTTTCATTATATTTCTATGATTGAAATGACACCCATTCTCTATTTAACAATCTGCTGTGTCTAAACCGATGACAGGCACAGCACAGACACCTCTGATTATGTCAAATAGGGTCTAAGGTACATCATTTAGGAAAATGAGAAAAACCGTAGTGAATGCGTTTTAAGATAATTCATGTTAAAAATTCAACGTTAAACATAAAAATAAAATAAATCATAGAATATTTTAACAACCCTGTTTGTCAGCTTTCAAATGATTTCAAAGTTCCTCCGTGATTGTTTTTCACTGATGAAGACATGGAAGTCTCATGGTAGGGTGGGGTATGCAACATGGGTCAACTGATGAAGACATGGAAGTCTCATGGTAGGGTGGGGTATGCAACATGGGTCAACTGATGAAGACATGGAAGTCTCATGGTAGGGTGGGGTATGCAACATGGGTCAACTGATGAAGACATGGAAGTCTCATGGTAGGGTGGGGTATGGGTGGGGTAGGGTGGGGTAGGGTGGGGTATGCAACATGGGTCAACTGATGAAGACATGGAAGTCTCATGGTAGGGTGGGGTATGGGTGGGGTAGGGTGGGGTATGCGACATGGGTCAACTGATGAGGACATGGAAGTCTCATGGTAAGGTGGGGTAGGGTGGGGTAGGGTGGGGTAGGGTGGGGTAGGGTGGGGTAGGGTGGGGAATGTAACATGGGTCAACTGATGAGGACATGGAAGTCTCATGGTAAGGTAGGGGTAGGGTGGGGTAGGGTGGGGTATGGGTGGGGTAGGGTGGGGTATGCGACATGGGTCAACTGATGAAGACATCGAGTCTCATGGTAGGGTAGGGTGGGGTAGGGTGGGGTAGGGTGGGGTAGGGTGGGGTAGGGTGGGGTATGCAACATGGGTCAACTGATGAAGACATGGAAGTCTCATGGTAGGGTGGGGTAGAGTGGGGTAGGGTGGGGTAGGGTGGGGTAGGGTGGGGTAGGGTGGGGTAGGGTGGGGTATGCAACATGGGTCATCTTGGAACACCGCTATGTCCTGAATGTTTTGGCATTGAGGTTCAACGTGTCCCTTTCGGACCACTTCCACCACGGGCAAACACTGAAGGTTTGTTCAAATCAAAACGGGTGCAATCAGGAAGTGAATGAAATCAAACGGAACGATCAATAAATAAATACACAATATTGGTTCAAATATATTACCCAAATCACAGATTCACCAAAATCTCTTGTTTTACCTTGATTCTCAGCCTTCAGTAGCTTCACCTGGTTCTCTGCAGTTCTCAGCCTGAACTCCATCTCTGGAATAAGAACCACAATAACTCTTATTGACCCCATTTACACCTGGTATTAATATGGGGCTTGTGTTATCTGATTCCTACCATCTAAAGTTATCACCTGGTATTAATATGGGGCTTGTGTTATCTGATTCCTACCATCTAAAGTTATCACCTGGTATTAATATGGGGCTTGTGCTATCTGATTCCTACCATCTAAAGTTATCACCTGGTATTAATATGGGGCTTGTGTTATCTGATTCCTACCATCTAAAGTTATCACCTGGTATTAATATGGGGCTTGTGCTATCTGATTCCTACCATCTAAAGTTATCACCTGGTATTAATATGGGGCTTGTGTTATCTGATTCCTACCATCTAAAGTTATCACCTGGTATTAATATGGGGCTTGTGTTATCTGATTCCTACCAACGAAAGTTATCACCTGGTATTAATATGGGGCTTGTGTTATCTGATTCCTACCATCTAAAGTTATCACCTGGTATTAATATGGGGCTTGTGCTATCTGATTCCTACCATCTAAAGTTATCACCTGGTATTAATATGGGGCTTGTGTTATCTGATTCCTACCATCTAAAGTTATCACCTGGTATTAATATGGGGCTTGTGTTATCTGATTCCTACCATCTAAAGTTATCACCTGGTATTAATATGGGGCTTGTGTTATCTGATTCCTACCATCTAAAGTTATCACCTGGTATTAATATGGGGCTTGTGTTATCTGATTCCTACCATCTAAAGTTATCACCTGGTATTAATATGGGGCTTGTGTTATCTGATTCCTACCATCTAAAGTTATCACCTGGTATTAATATGGGGCTTGTGTTATCTGATTCCTACCATCTAAAGTTATCACCTGGTATTAATATGGGGCTTGTGTTATCTGATTCCTACCATCTAAAGTTATCACCTGGTATTAATATGGGGCTTGTGCTATCTGATACCTACCATCTAAAGTTATCACCTGGTATTAATATGGGGCTTGTGTTATCTGATTCCTACCATCTAAAGTTATCACCTGGTATTAATATGGGGCTTGTGTTATCTGATTCCTACCAACGAAAGTTAGCTCTCAACACTGTGGCCCTAAAACAATTCTACATGAATGTTATTAGTTATTGTTCAGCTCAAAGATAGACACATGTTAATGCTTCCGACTAGCGTCCTTGAGCTCTGGTCAGATCTGTACGATATCATGGATAAGGCAGGGAAAAGCAAATCAAAGAAATAACACAAAGAGTATTGCATATTTTGTCCCAATGTTTACATAGTATATTATGTTAACATAGTATATAATGTTTACATAGTATATAATGTTAACTTAGTAAATAATGTTAACAGAGTATATAATGTTTACATAGTATATAATGTTAACATGGTATATAATGTTTACATAGTATATAATGTTTGCATAGCATAGAATGTTTACATAGTATATAATGTTTATATTGCATAGAATGTTTACATAGTATAGAATATTTACATAGCATAGAATGTTTACATAGTATATACTGTTTACATAGTATAGAAGTTTTACATATCATAGAATGTTTACACAGTATATAATGTTTACATAGTATAGAATGTTTACATAGTATATAATGTTTACATAGCATATAATGTTTACACAGTATAGAATGTTTACATAGTATAGAATGTTTACATAGCATAGAATGTTTACACAGTATATAATGTTTACACTGTATATAATGTTTACATAGTATAGAAGTTTTACATAGCATAGAATGTTTACACAGTATATAATGTTTACATAGCATAGAATGTTTACATAGTATAGAATGTTTACATAGCATAGAATGTTTACATAGTATATACTGTTTACATAGTAAAGAAGTTTTAAATATCATAGAATGTTTACACAGTATATAATGTTTACATAGCATAGAATGTTTACATAGTATAGAATGTTTACATAGCATAGAATGTTTACACAGTATGTAATGTTTACATTGTATATCATGTTTACATAGCATAGAATGTTTACACAGTATATAATGTCTACATTGTATATAATGTTTACATAGCATAGAATGTTTACATAGTATAGAAGTTTTACATAGCCACGTTATTCCTAAAACCCAGTTTTTTTTTTTTACATGAAATCCAGGTTGAAATATTATTGTGCTGTCTCAATCCTGGTCATTCAATGTCAGTCCCCCTTCACTTTACAAAGACAATATTTCAACCAAAAGTCTTTGTTGGAGTATATGATGTGTTATGGGAGAAATTTGATTCAGTTTTGTCTTAAAACGTCAAACTGCATCCAGAAACAAGGACCACATCTGAAGGAGCAGAATTGAACCCAACAGAGGATCATTTTCATCTGGATTAAATGTTTATGAAAAACGGATCACTATCTGATGGTATAAAATACTTAAGTAAAAATCTTTATAGTACTACTTAAGTCGTTTTTTTGGATATCTGTACTTTACTTTACTATTTACATTTTTGGCAACTTTTACTTTTAACTCACTACATTCCAAAAGAAAATAATGTACTTTTTACTCTGTACATTTTCCCTGACACCCAAAGTACTTGTTACGTTTTGACAGGAAAATGGTCCAATTCAAACACATTCCTGGAGAACACTCCTGGTGATTCCTACTGCCTCTGATCTGGCAGACTCACTAAACAGAGAACATCCCTGGTGATTCCTACTGCCTCTGATCTGGCAGACTCACTAAACAGAGAACACTCCTAGTGATTCCTACTGCCTCTGATCTGGCAGACTCACTAAACAGAGAACACTCCTGGTGATTCCTACTGCCTCTGATCTGGCGGACTCACTAAACAGAGAACATCCCTGGTGATTCCTACTGCCTCTGATCTGGCAGACTCACTAAACAGAGAACACTCCTGGTGATTCCTACTGCCTCTGATCTGGCGGACTCACTAAACACAAATGCTTAGTTTGTAAATGATATCTGAGTTGGAGTGTGGCCCTGTGTTTGTAAATGATATCTGAGTTGGAGTGTGGCCCTGTGTTTGTAATTGATATCTGAGTTGGAGTGTGGCCCTGTGTTTGTAAATGATATCTGAGTTGGAGTGTGGCCCTGTGTTTGTAATTGATATCTGAGTTGGAGTGTGGCCCTGTGTTTGTAATTGATATCTGAGTGCTGGAGTGTGGCCCTGTGTTTGTAATTGATATCTGAGTGCTGGAGTGTGGCCCTGTGTTTGTAATTGATATCTGAGTGCTGGAGTGTGGCCCTGTGTTTGTAATTGATATCTGAGTGCTGGAGTGTGGCCCTGTGTTTGTAATTGATATCTGAGTTGGAGTGTGGCCCTGTGTTTGTAATTGATATCTGAGTTGGAGTGTGGCCCTGTGTTTGTAAATGATATCTGAGTGTTGGAGTGTGGCCCTGTGTTTGTAAATGATATCTGAGTGTTGGAGTGTGGCCCTGTGTTTGTAATTGATATCTGAGTGTTGGAGTGTGGCCCTGTGTTTGTAATTGATATCTGAGTGCTGGAGTGTGGCCCTGTGTTTGTAATTGATATCTGAGTGTTGGAGTGTGGCCCTGTGTTTGTAAATGATATCTGAGTGTTGGAGTGTGGCCCTGTGTTTGTAATTGATATCTGAGTGCTGGAGTGTGGCCCTGTGTTTGTAATTGATATCTGAGTGTTGGAGTGTGGCCCTGTGTTTGTAATTGATATCTGAGTTGGAGTGTGGCCCTGTGTTTGTAAATGATATCTGAGTGTTGGAGTGTGGCCCTGTGTTTGTAAATGATATCTGAGTGTTGGAGTGTGGCCCTGTGTTTGTAAATGATATCTGAGTGTTGGAGTGTGGCCCTGTGTATCCGTCAATGGAAAAAAGAAAAGAAGAAAATTGTGTCGTCTGATTTGCTTAATATACTGAACTTAAAAGGATTTATACTTTTGATAGTAAATTATATTTCAAACCAGATACTTTTAGACTTTTAAGTAGTATTTTACTGGCTGACTTTCACTTTTACTTGAGTCATGTTCTATTAAGGTATCTTTACTCTTACTCAAGTATGACAATTGAGTACTTTTTCCACCCCTGGTTTTAACATTGTGTCTCCTATCTGGCTCCAGTGTCCACATTGTGTCTGTATGTTCCTTTGCTGTGCTATATTCAATGTGCTGTGTTGAGTGTGACACCTTACCTAGATCTCTCTTACTATCAGGGCATTGTCAAAGGCATTGACATCTTACCAATGTAAACTATCTTAGTACAATGGCAGATCGTTTTGCTTATTGCTTATTTTATACAAAAGGCTTGAAACAAGTCAGAATATCGTAAAAACAAGACAAATCATCTTGATTGTCTGGGAAAGAAAAATGAACTCAAAACAAGTAAATACGTTTTCTGGGAAAGTGAGACCGACTCAAAACAAGTAAATACATTTTCTGGGAAAGTGAGACCGACTCAAAACAAGTAAATGCATTTTCTGGGAAAGTGAGACCGACTCAAAACAAGTAAATGCATTTTCTGGGAAAGTGAGACCGACTCAAAACAAGTAAATACATTTTCTGGGAAAGTGAGACCGACTCAAAACAAGTAAATACATTTTCTGGGAAAGTGAGACCGACTCAAAACAAGTAAATACATTTTCTGGGAAAGTGAGACGGACTCAAAACAAGTAAATATATATACATTTTTTTGCATTGTGGCAACTCTTATTACCTGCATTCTGTGTCTTCACGTCCTCCAGTTGACTTTGAGTGACAGCCAGTCCCACTCTCTGTTCCACCACCATGTCTCTCAGCCCTCTCAGCTCAGCCCAGAGGTCCGGCTCAGAGTCTGTCTGTCCATCTGCCTTTCTGTCTGCTGGTGTTTTGACCACCTCATTTTCCATCCTGAACTCTACAGCTTCGGTGACCTCTACTCCTTGACCTTTGGTGACCCCTACCCCAGACAGACAGAGGAGCAACAGCAGAGGACCGACAGAGACAGACTTCTGCATCTTCATATCACAATCACAGCTTGCTAATGGAACTGGAGGTCTGAATATTGCTTAGCCTTAAATACACACTGATTCAGAATTCACCCCCCTAGTCATGTTGCAACACTAACCTAGTCAAGCCTGACTCCTCCTCCTCACTCCTCCTCCTCCTCCTCACTCCTCCTCCTCACCACTTGGTTGCTTCCCACTTAATGAATCATCCCACATTTCATCAGGATCTATGGGTTAAAAACCTCCTGTTCACTTCTCAGTCACTGGGACGACACACATGATCAAAACCAGTTCAGACCAATGAGTGGTGCAGGATAAGGGGAGGGGTCTGAGGAGGAGGAATAACGAAGTCCTGAATATGTATTTCTGGACACGTAGCTGAGGACACTCATGGTGGTGTTTACCAACGAACTGATAGTGAACGGACGTCTCTATTTGTTTAACTGAGAGGGAGGAGTGAGTGGGGAGCAGGAACAGGGTCAAGTTAAGTAAACCGAGTCTGTGTCCAAAATGGCACTCTATTCCCTACATAGTGCACTACTTCTAGAAACAGTGACTTATATAGGGAATAGGGCTCCATTGGGGACGCACACAGACAGTCATGGTGATGGGAACTGGTTGGATCAGGGCCATGACAGGTTTACCGGCAGTTCTTGAGTTGAACTCAATTGAACCCAGTCCACTTTGTTTTTGTCCAGTAATGTGTTTTTTAATTCAATTGACTGCAGGGTTTCTTCATCCTGGTCCTGGGGAGCCAAAGAGGGGCACATTATTGGTTTTGATCAAGCAATAGACAGCTGACTCAAATCACCAACTCATTATCAAGCTTTGATTATCAAGCTTTAAGGATGAATAAAGTTGAGTATTGAATGCTGTTGCTTTAAGAATATCACGTGACGTTTTGTACGGGTTGCTAACAGGTTTATTTGAATATTGAACAACAAGTCTCTGTGCTAACAGACATTATGATCCCGTTTGATATCGAACATGACAACAGAGTTACTTTGGAATATTTGCTCATCTGTGGCGTCATTTAACCTCCTGTTTTGGTACGTTCCCAGACAAGAAACCAAAAATGTTCCTATAACAGAATGGGGAAGTAACGAAGAGTCACTGACAGATGTTCCTATAACAGAATGGGGAAGTAACGAAGAGTCAGTGACAGATGTTCCTATAACAGAATGGGGAAGTAACGAAGAGTCACTGACAGATGTTCCTATAACAGAATGGGGAAGTAACGAAGAGTCAGTGACAGATGTTCCTATAACAGAATGGGGAAGTAACGAAGAGTCACTAACAGATGTTCCTATAACAGAATGGGGAAGTAACGAAGAGTCAGTGACAGATGTTCCTATAACAGAATGGGGAAGTAACGAAGAGTCAGTGACAGATGTTCCTATAACAGAATGGGGAAGTAATGAAGAGTCACTAACAGATGTTCCTATAACAGAATGGGGAAGTAACGAAGAGTCACTAACAGATGTTCCTATAACAGAATGGGGAAGTAACGAAGAGTCACTAACAAATGTTCATATAACAGAATGGGGAAGTAACGAAGAGTCACAAACAGATGAGGTTCTAGGAGGGGTTCGGAAATACACTCAAGTTGACGAACAACAACTGGGACCTAAAAGACCCACCATGAGGGCCCATCATGAGGGCCCACCATGAGGGCCCACCATGAGGACCCACTATGAGGGCCCACCATGAGGAACCACTATGAGGGCCCACCATGAGGAACCACTATGAGGACCCACCATGAGGGCCCACTATGATAACCCACCATGAGGGCCCACTATGATAACCCACCATGAGGGCCCACTATGAGGACTCACCAAGAGGACCCACCATGAGGGCCCACCATGAGGAACCACTATGAGGGCCCACCATGAGGAACCACCATGAGGACCCACCATGAGGGCCCACTATGATAACCCACCATGAGGGCCCACTATGAGGACCCACCAAGAGGACCCACCATGAGGGCCCACTATGAGGACCCACTATGAGGGCCCACCATGAGGACCCACCATGAGGGCCCACTATGAGGAACCACTATGAGGGCCCACCATGAGGACCCACCATGAGGACCCACTATGAGGACCCACTATGAGGGCCAACCATGAGGATCCACCATGAGGGCCCAGTATGAGGGCCCACTATGAGGGCCCACTATGAGGACCCACTATGAGGGCCCACTATGAGGGCCCACTATGAGGGCCCACTATGAGGGACCACTATGAGGACCCACTATGAGGGCCCACTATGAGGGCCCACTATGAGGGCCCACTATGAGGGCCCACTATGAGGGCCCACTATGAGGGCCCAGTATGAGGGCCCACTATGAGGGCCCACTATGAGGGCCCACCATGAGGGCCCACGATGAGGGCCCACTATGAGGGCCCACCATGAGGGCCCAGTATGAGGACCCACCATGAGGGCCCACCATGAGGGTCCACAATGAGGGCCCAGTATGAGGGCCCAGTATGAGGACCCACCATGAGGGCCCACCATGAGGACCCACCATGAGGGCCCACCATGAGGACCCACCATGAGGACCCACCATGAGGGCCCACCATGAGGGCCCACCATGAGGGCCCAGTATGAGGACCCACCATGAGGGCCCACCATGAGGGCCCACCATGAAGACCCACCATGAGGACCCACTATGAGGGCCCACCATGAGGACCCACCATGAGGACCCACCATAAGGACCCACTATGAGGGCCCACTATGAGGACCCACCATGAGGGCCCACCACGAGGACCCACTATGAGGGCCCACTATGAGGACCCACAATGAGGGCCCACCATGAGGACCCACCATGAGGACCCACTATGAGGACCCACTATGAGGGCCCAGTATGAGGGCCCACCATGAGGGCCCAGTATGAGGACCCACCATGAGGGCCCACCATGAGGGCCCACCATGAGGGCCCACCATGAGGACCAACCATGAGGACCCACTATGAGTGCCCACCATGAGGGCCCACCATGAGGGCCCACCATGAGGGCCCACCATGAGGACCCACCATGAGGGCCCACCATGAGGACCCACCATGAGGACCCACCATGAGGACCCACCATGAGGGCCCACCATGAGGACCCACCATGAGGGCCCACCATGAGGACCCACCATGAGGGCCCAGCATGAGGGCCCACTATGAGGACCCACCATGAGCACCCACTATGAGGGCCCACTATGAGCACACACCATGAGGACCCACTATGAGGGCCCACCATGAGGGCCCACCATGAGGACCCACTATGAGGGCCCACCATGAGGGCCCACTATGAGGACCCACCATGAGGACCCACTATGAGGGCCCACTATGAGGACCCACCATGAGGACCCACTATGAGGACCCACAATGAGGGCCCAGTATGAGGACCCACTATGAGGACCCACTATGAGGGCCCACTATGAGGGCCCACTATGAGGACCCACCATGAGGACCCACCATGAGGGCCCACTATGAGGACCCACCATGAGGACCCAGTATGAGGGCCCACTATGAGGGCCCACCATGAGGGCCCACTATGAGGGCCCACCATGAGGACCCACCATGAGGACCCACCATGAGGGCCCACTATGAGGGCCCACTATGAGGACCCACTATGAGGACCCACCATGAGGACCCACTATGAGGGCCCACTATGAGGACCCACCATGAGGACCCACTATGAGGACCCACAATGAGGGCCCAGTATGAGGACACACCATGAGGACCCACTATGAGGACCCACTATGAGGGCCTACTATGAGGGCCCACTATGAGGACCCACCATGAGGACCCAGTATGAGGGCCCACTATGAGGGCCCACCATGAGGGCCCACCATGAGGGCCCACTATGAGGGCCCACCATGAGGACCCACCATGAGGACCCACCATGAGGGCCCACTATGAGGGCCCACTATGAGGACCCACTATGAGGGCCCAGTATGAGGGCCCACCATGAGGACCCAGTATGAGGACCCACCATGAGGACCCACTATGAGGACCCACCATGAGGGCCCACCATGAGGGCCCACCACGAGGGCCCACCACGAGGGCCCACCATGAGGGCCCACTATGAGGGCCCACTATGAGGACCCACTATGAGGACCAAACTAAATGAAACACGCACCAAACTGAAAGACAGAAAGCAAGACACAAAGTAGTGATGTTAACTTTGATATCAGAGAAGCTCCGAGGCATGCGTCGAAATCGCTAAGAAGTTTATTTCGAAGCAGTATGCCAATGCTTTTTTCGCTTTATCAGAAGCATGTCAATGGCGTCCAAAGCTTTGTATCATCGAACAACCACCTGATTGGTTTGGTGTTGGTTTTGGTAGAAGACAAGGTGACCCTGTGCATGAGCTACGGCGTGTCTAAGTCATCTATAATAATTTGTCTGTTATAAATTATTTTGACCAGCAGGTGTCACTAGTGTATGATGAAATCCTCAAGTGATAAACCTATTTTTCGATACAATTGTCTGGAAATGCTCAATGCTTCAAGAGAGCTTAGTTTCCCCATTACAACCAAGGGAATAGGGCTCTGGTCACTAGTAGTTCACTATGTAGGGAATAGGGCCCTGTGGCTCCGGTGTGAAGTCTGCTGTCCCCTAGAGGTGAGATGTGGGTAGGGGAAATGGAATGTCTTATTGTGTCTCTGGGGTGGAGTCTGCTGCCCCCTAGAGGTGAGATGTGGGTAGGGGAAATTGAATGTCTTACTGTGGCTCCGGTGTGAAGTCTGCTGCCCCCTAGAGGTGAGATGTGGGTAAGGGAAACGGAATGTCTTGCTGTGGCTCTGGGGTGAAGTCTGCTGCCCCCTAGAGGTGGGATGTGCATAGTGAAAATGGAGTGTCTTACTGTGGCTCCGGGGTGGAGTCTGCTGCCC
The DNA here is from genome assembly GCF_029448725.1 of Salvelinus fontinalis. Taxonomy (NCBI): domain Eukaryota; kingdom Metazoa; phylum Chordata; class Actinopteri; order Salmoniformes; family Salmonidae; genus Salvelinus; species Salvelinus fontinalis. The sequence goes on from NC_074669.1 coordinate 59,462,289, forward strand.
CCTAGAGGTGAGATGTGGGTAGGGGAAATGGAATGTCTTACTGTGGCGAAGTCTGCTGCCCCCTAGAGGTGAGATGTGGGTAGTGGAAATGGAATGTCTTACTGTGTCTCCGGGGTGAAGTCTGCTGCCCCCTAGAGGTGAGATGTGGGTAGTGGAAATGGAATGTCTTAATGTGGCTCCGGGGTGAAGTCTGCTGCCCCCTAGAGGTGGGATGTCAGTAGTGGAAATGGAATGTCTTACTGTGGCTCTGGGGTGATGTCTGCTGTCCCCTAGAGGTGAGATGTGGGTAGTGGAAATGGAATGTCTCACTGTGGCTCCGAGGTGAAGTCTGCTGCCCCCTAGAGGTGAGATGTGGGTAGTAGAAATGGAATGTCTTACTGTGGCTCTGGGGTGAATGCTTACGAGCCTGCTGGTGCCTACCATCGCTCAGTCAGACTGCTCTATCAAACATCAAATCATAGACTTAATTCTAACATAATAACACACAGAAATACGAGCCTTTGGTCATTAATATGGTAGAATCCGGAATCTATCATTTCGAAAACAAAATGTTTCATATTTCAGTGAAATACGGAACCGTTCCGTATTTTATCTAACAGGTGGCATCCATAAATCTAAATATTGTTGTTACATAGTACAACCTTCAATGTTATGTCATAATTACGTTAAATTCTGGAAAATTAGTTCGCAACGAGCCAGGCGGCCCAAACTGTTGCATATACCCTGACTCTGCGTGCAATGAACGCAAGAGAAGTGACACAATTTCACCTGAATATGCAGGTTTAAAAATATACTTCTGTGTATTGATTTTAAGAAAGGCATTGGTGTTTATGGTTAGGTACAGTTGTGCAACGATTGTGCTTTTTTCGCAAATGCGCTTTTGTAAAATCATCCCCCGTTTGGCGAAGTTGGCTTTCTTTGTTAGGAAGAAATAGTCTTCACACAGTTCGCAACGAGCCAGGCGGCCCAGACAGCTGCATATACCCTGACTCTGTTGCAAGAGAAGTGACACAATTTACCTAGTTAAAAGAAATTCATGTTAGCAGGCAATATTAACTAAATATGCAGATTTAAAAATATATACTTGTGTATTGATTTTAAGAAAGGCATTGATGTTTATGGTTAGGTACACATTGGAGCAACGACAGTTCTTTAACGCAAATGCGCACCGCATCGATTATATACAATGCAGGACACGCTAGATAAACTAGTAACATCATCAACCATGTGTAGTTAACTAGTGATTATGATTGATTGATTGATTGTTTTTTATAAGATATGTTTAATGTTAGCTAGCAACTTACCTTGGCTTCTTACTGCATTCGCGTAACAGGCAGGCTCCTCGTGGAGTGCAATGAGAGGCAGGTGGTTAGAGCGTTGGAGTAGTTAACTGTAAGGTTGCAAGATTGAATCCCCGAGCTGACAATGTAAAAATCTGTCGTTCTGCCCGTGAACAAGGCAGTTAACCCACAGTTCCTAGGCCGTCATTGAAAATAAGAATGTGTTCTTAACTGACTTGCCTGGTTAAATAAATAAAGGTGTAAAAAATATATATATATATAAAAAACGGCCAAATCGGTGCCCAAAAATACCGATTTCCGATTGTTATGAAAACTTGAAATCGGCCCTAATTAATCGGCCATCGGCCATTCCGATTAATCGGTCGACCTCTAGTAATTACCTAAATGTTTGGGCTATTTTGAACCTATTACAAAAAATAAATAAAAAAATAAAAAATTGGGGGGGATTCAAAGGCTTTACCAAAGGCTTTACTAAAGCTGGGCTTGCTGTGTAAATGTCTATTAACCACATTCTTGATTGACCTTGAAATGTGGCGGTCATGACATTATGACAGCCACACTTAGCATCTCCTGGCTTCCATAGCCTACAAGCCACTGAGAACCTCTACATTTTAGAAAGTCTTATACATCCATTTAATATAGCCTACACCATCACACTAAATCCATTACTTATTTTAGACAGGTCTAAAGAAACATGATATGAAGAAAATGTAGTCTATTTCAGAAGAAAGGAATAGCATACTGGCCCTGATTTGGCTATGCCATATGGCTGTGGGCTACTACACTAGTTCATTTATCAGACAAGATTTGCTTAGAATTCGGTGGCATTATTTTATATTATTTTATAGTATGCAGAAGACAATTCAACAAAATAGAAAGGATAAGATATGAGCTCTTAGTTTTTTATGCAGGCTGTACACACTTCATCAGTCTCTCATTCCCAATTTGACAAACACTTGCTCCTGCTTCGAATTTCCAGGCTGCAACACCTATGTGTGGCTGTAACGCCCACTAAATAAATCCAGGCGTTTTGCGGCCAGTGGCCGTTGTACCCGTGGGCTGAATATAATAATTATAATTCCCGTCCCCGGCTGCATGTTCAGCACCTCTCACACACATGGCTCTCCATCACGTGATCGGGTCTTTCGCACAGGCTACAAGTGAAGACAGACATATTGGGGACGCAACTGCGCGAGACCTTATCCAATTCCGAGGCGCATATTAAAGATATTGGAAGAACTGTCCACATTTACTTTTCGTCAGCCAACAAGATGAGTAGGCCAAACAAACAGCAAAAGTCGATCTACTATTCTCCATAGTACAGAAGTTAACCTATTATATTCTGTGCAACAAATAAATATTCCAAACATTTTCTGGGACAGTTGTGGGATGCAATTCGTGGAGGCTACTGAGGGGAGGACAGCTCATAACAATGGAATGGAATGAATGGAAAGGCTACTGAGGGGAGGACAGCTCATAACAACGGAATGGAATGAATGGAAAGGCTACTGAGGGGAGGACAGCTCATAACAACGGAATGGCATCAAACACATGGTTTATATGATATCACATGGTTTATATGATATCACATGGTTTATATGATATCACATGGGTTTCATGGTTTGTATGATATCACATGGGTTTCATGGTTTGTATGATATCACATGGGTTTCATGGTTTGTATGATATCACATGGTTTTCATGGTTTGTATGATATCACATGGTTTCATGGTTTGTATGATATCACATGGTTTTCATGGTTTATATGATATCACATGGGTTTCATGGTTTGTATGATATCACATGGGTTTCATGGTTTGTATGATATCACATGGGTTTCATGGTTTGTATGATATCACATGGTTTGTATGATATCACATGGGTTTCATGGTTTGTATGATATCACATGGGTTTCATGGTTTGTATGATATCACATGGTTTGTATGATATCACATGGGTTTCATGGTTTGTATGATATCACATGGGTTTCATGGTTTGTATGATATCACATGGGTTTCATGGTTTGTATGATATCACATGGTTTTCATGGTTTGTATGATATCACATGGGTTTCATGGTTTGTATGATATCACATGGGTTTCATGGTTTGTATGATATCACATGGGTTTCATGGTTTGTATGATATCACATGGGTTTCATGGTTTGTATGATATCACATGGGTTTCATGGTTTGTATGATATCACATGGGTTTCATGGTTTGTATGATATCACATGGTTTTCATGGTTTGTATGATATCACATGGGTTTCATGGTTTGAATGATATCACATGGGTTTCATGGTTTGTATGATATCACATGGTTTTCATGGTTTGTATGATATCACATGGGTTTCATGGTTTGTATGATATCATATGGTTTGTATGATATCACATGGTTTTCATGGTTTGTATGATATCACATGGTTTGTATGATATCACATGGGTTTTATGGTTTGTATGATATCACATGCCCGAGGGAGTTATTCAACTGGCCCCTCCATCGCGACGTAACCTGAACGCCCATATGCTAACTACGGCCCGCTAATCGTTAGCTGTCTTGAGCATATCGACTGCTATCTGAACAGGTCTATTGAACAATCTTCTTAGGCCACTATAACTATTTTGACAATTGGATTGGTCCCCTCTACCACACGGAACCCCACTAATCTACCGACGGAAATGCACGGCGTGGCTAAAAACAGACCTCCATCTTCTGCTAGCTTGCTACCCATGACTAGCTGTCTGAATCACGAAGCTAGCACCAGTTAGCAAACACAATTCTACAATTCACAACCTCTCTTTTGCCATCGCCATCCGGCTTGGATTCTCTGTCGACACGACCACGTCTGGTCTGCAGACGAATACCCCATCCGCTGTTCCCTCAACCGGCCTCCGTCTGAGCAGACCCCCTCCGTCTGAGCAGACCACCCCCCGGGCTACTAACTTTAAACGCCGCGGGCTAGCTTAGTGGAGGCCTCCCTGCTCCATCTACGGCTGCCCCCTGGACACTATGATCACTTGGCTACATAGCTGATGCCTGCTTGACTGTCCATTAATTCACGGTACTCCATTCCGTTTATTTGTGTTTTATCTGTCGGCTCTGTGCTTTAACTCAGGAACTGTGTGTAGTTAATCCGACCCTCTCTGCCTAGTCATCGCCATTTTTACCTTCTGTTGCTGTGTTAGCTGACTAGCTGCTGTTATCTCACCTGTTGTTTTAGCTAGCTCTCCCAATCAAGACCTGCAATCACTTTATGCCTTATTGTATGTCTCTCTCAAATATCAATATGCCTTGCATACTGTTGTTCAGGCTAGTTATCATTGTTTTGGTTTGCAATGGACCCCGTAGTTCCACTCTCCGTACCTCTGATACCTCCTTTGTCCCACCCCCCACACATGCGGTGACCTCACCCATTGAGACCAGCATGTCCAGAGATACAACCTCTCTTATCATCACCCAGTGCCTGGGCTTGCCTCCGCTGTACCCGTGCCCCACCATACCCTGGTCTGCACATTATGCCCAGAATCTATTCTACCACGCCCATAAATCTGCTCCTTTTATTCCTTGTCCCCAACGCTCTAGGCGACCAGTTTTGATAGCCTTTAGCCGCACCCTCATCCTACTACTCCTCTGTTCCTCGGGTGATGTGGAGGTAAACCCAGGCCCAGCATGTCCCCAGTCACCCTCATTTGTTGACTTCTGTGATCGAAAAAGCCTTGGCCTCATGCATGTCAACATCAGAAGCCTCCTCCCTAAGTTTGCCTTACTCACCGCTTTAGCACACTCTGCCAACCCTGATGTCCTTGCCGTGTCCGAATCCTGGCTTAGGAAGGCCACCAAAAATTCTGAGATTTCCATACCCAACTATAACACTTTCCGTCAAGATAGAACTGCCAAAGGGGGAGGAGTTGCAATCTACTGCAGAGATAGCCTGCAAAGTTCTGTCATACTTTCCAGGTCTATGTCCAAACAGTTCGAACTTCTAATTTTAAAAATTAATCTCTCCAGAAATAAGTCTCTCACTGTTGCCGCCTGCTACCGACCCCCCTCAGCTCCCAGCTGTGCCCTGGACACCATCTGTGAATTGATCGCTCCCCATCTAGCTTCATAGTTTGTTCTGTTAGGTGACCTAAACTGGGATATGCTTAACACCCCGGCAGTCCTACAATCTAAGCTTGATGCCCTCAATCTCACACAAATCATCAAGGAACCCACCAGGTACAACCCTAAATCCGTAAACATGGGCACCCTAATAGACATTATCCTGACCAACTTGCCCTCCAAATACACCTCTGCTGTCTTCAATCAAGATCTCAGCGATCACTGCCTCATTGCCTGTATCCGCCACGGGTCCGCGGCCAAACGACCACCCCTCATCACTGTCAAACGCTCCCTAAAACACTTCTGCGAGCAGGCCTTTCTAATCGACCTGGCCCAGGTACCCTGGAAGGATATTGACCTCATCCCGTCAGTTGAGGATGCCTGGTCATTCTTTAAAAGTTACTTCCTCACCATATTAGACAAGCATGCTCCGTTCAAAAAATGCAGAACCAAGAACAGATATAGCCCTTGGTTCACTCCAGACCTGACTGCCCTCGACCAGCACAAAAACATCCTGTGGCGAACTGCAATAGCATCGAAGAGCCCCCGCGATATGCAACTGTTCAGGGAAGTCAGCAACCAATACACGCAGTCAGTCAGGAAAGCAAAGGCCAGCTTTTTCAAGCAGAAATTTGCATCCTGTAGCTCTAACTCCAAAAAGTTCTGGGATACTGTAAAGTCCATGGAAAACAAGAGCACCTCCTCCCAGCTGCCCACTTCACTGAGGCTAGGTAACACGGTCACCACTGATAAGTCCGTGATAATCGAAAACTTCAACAAACATTTCTCAATGGCTGGCCATGCCTTCCTCCTGGCGACTCCAACCTTGGCCAACAGCCCCGCCCCCCCCCCCCCCCGCTGCTACTCGCCCAAGCCTCCCCAGCTTCTCCTTTACCCATATCCAGATAGCAGATGTTCTGAAAGAGCTGGAAAACCTGGACCCATACAAATCAGCTGGGCTTGACAATCTGGACCCCCTATTTCTGAAACTGTCCGCCGCCATTGTCGCACCCCCTATTACCAGCCTGTTCAACCTCTCCTTCGTATCATCTGAGATCCCCAAGGATTGGAAAGCTGCCGCGGTCATCCCCCTCTTCAAAGGGGGAGACACCCTGGACCCAAACTGTTACAGACCTATATCCATCCTGCCCTGCCTATCTAAGGTCTTCGAAAGCCAAGTCAACAAACAGATCACTGACCATCTCGAATCCCACCGTACCTTCTCCGCTGTGCAATCCGGTTTCCGAGCCGGTCAGTCACGGGTGCACCTCAGCCACGCTCAAGGTACTAAACGATGTCATAACCGCCATCGATAAAAGACATTACTGTGCAGCCGTCTTCATCGACCTGGCCAAGGCTTTCGACTCTGTCAATCACCATATTCTTATCGGCAGACTCAGTAGCCTCGGTTTTTCTAATGACTGCCTTGCCTGGTTCACCAACTACTTTGCAGACAGAGTTCAATGTGTCAAATCGGAGGGCATGTTGTCCGGTCCTCTGGCAGTCTTTATGGGGGTACCACAGGGTTCAATTCTCGGGCCGACTCTTTTCTCTGTATACATCAATGATGTTGCTCTTGCTGCGGGCGATTCCCTGATCCACCTCTACGCAGACGACACCATTCTGTATACTTCCGGCCCTTCCTTGGACACTGTGCTATCTAACCTCCAAACGAGCTTCAATGCCATACAACACTCCTTCCGTGGCCTCCAACTGCTCTTAAACGCTAGTAAAACCAAATGCATGCTTTTCAACCGTTCGCTGCCTGCACCCGCACGCCCGACTAGCATCACCACCCTGGACGGTTCCGACCTAGAATATGTGGACACCTATAAGTACCTAGGTGTCTGGCTAGACTGCAAACTCTCCTTCCAGACTCATATCAAACATCTCCAATCCAAAATCAAATCTAGAGTCGGCTTTCTATTCCGCAACAAAGCCTCCTTCACTCACGCCGCCAAACTTACCCTAGTAAAACTGACTATCCTACCGATCCTCGACTTCGGCGATGTCATCTACAAAATAGCTTCCAATACTCTACTCAGCAAACTGGATGCAGTTTATCACAGTGCCATCCGTTTTGTTACTAAAGCACCTTATACGACCCACCACTGCGACCTGTATGCCCTAGTCGGCTGGCCCTCGCTACATGTTCGTCGTCAGACCCACTGGCTCCAAGTCATCTACAAGGCTATGCTAGGTAAAGTGCGGCCTTATCTCTGTTCACTGGTCACGATGGCTACACCCACCCGTAGCACGCGCTCCAGCAGGTGTATCTCACTGATCATCCCTAAAGCCAAAACCTCATTTGGACGCCTTTCCTTCCAGTTCTCTGCTGCCTGCGACTGGAACGAATTGCAAAAATCTCTGAAGTTGGAGACTTTTATCTCCCTCAACAACTTTAAAAATCTGCTATCCGAGCAGCTAACCGATCGCTGCAGCTGTACATCTGTAAACTACCCACCCAATTTACCTACCTCACCCCCCATACTGCTTTTATTTATTTACTTTTCTGTTCTTTTGCACACCAGTATCTCTTCTTGCACATGATCATCTGATGATTTATCACTCCAGTGTTAATCTGCTAAATTGTAATTACTCGATTTATTGCCTACCTCATGCCTTTTGCACACATTGTATATAGATTCTCTTTTTTTTCTACCATGTAATTGACATGTTTATTGTTTACTCCATGTGTAACTCTGTGTTGTTGTCTGTTCACACTGCTATGCTTTATCTTGGCCAGGTCGCAGTTGCAAATGAGATCTTGTTCTCAACTA
>NC_074669.1:59470970-59538166 GCF_029448725.1 Salvelinus fontinalis
TGCCAAAACTTTGGAAGTATGCTTGGGGTCATTGTCCATTTGGAAGAACCATTTGTGACAGGAAGCACAAAGGAGACGTCCGTCAGTGGAGACAGGAAGCACCAAGGAGATGTCCGTCAGTGGAGACAGGAAGCACCAAGGAGATGTCCGTCAGTGGAGACAGGAAGCACCAAGGAGACGTCCGTCAGTGGAGACAGGAAGCACCAAGGAGGCCTCCGTCAGAGGAGACAGGAAGCACCAAGGAGACCTTTGTCAGTGGAGACAGGAAGCACCAAGGAGACGTCCGTCAGTGGAGACAGGAAGCACCAAGGAGACCTCCATCAGTGGAGACAGGAAGCACCAAGGAGACGTCCGTCAGTGGAGACAGGAAGCACCAAGGAGATGTCCGTCAGTGGAGACAGGAAGCACCAAGGAGACCTCCGTCAGTGGAGACAGGAAGCACCAAGGAGACGTTCGTCAGTGGAGACAGGAAGCACCAAGGAGACGTTCATCAGTGGAGACAGGAAGCACCAAGGAGATGTCCGTCAGTGGAGACAGGAAGCACCAAGGAGACCTCCGTCACCTGAATCTTTCATAACATTAACTCATTATTTATTCATGCTTCGCTCAATTATGTATAATGTGCCTTCAGCAAATGTGTTTCTTTCAATTATGTGTTGTGTAATTTTACCAAAATATACAGCTCACGTTTATGACATTGGTAACATTATCCTAGTACACACCTGACTGCAGGACATTGACAGGACAGCTGATGGGCCCTGGGCAAATCTCTTGTACTGGGAGTACTCTGACAGGACTTCCTCTGGTGTAATTATGCCTTAGTCAAGAGCTCCTTGTAAAAGGCAACCAGACTCCTCAACTCCTCCTGACCATACTGACTGACGGCCTCTCTGACTAAGAACCACACAGAGACCTGCATTTTGTAGTCGCTTTAATAATACCTGTGAAAACTGACTTCATGTGATTGAGGGATCTAGTCTAGATTATACGTCATAGGAAGTTTTATCATGTGCAGGTTTCATTCAGGTCTCTGTTTAATTAAATCATCTGTTTGTCTTTGACAGGAGAGAGACCAGACTCTCCTTCTGACAGCAGGAAGAGTCCTTCAGGGAAACCAGACCCCGAGACGTCCAAACCAGCAGGACGACATCACTGCTCCCAGTGTGGAAAGAGTTTTACTCAGTTAGGGAGCCTGAGAACACATAAGAGAATACACACTGGAGAGAAGCCTTACCACTGTTCCCAATGTGGAATGGCATTTACCCAGTTAGGGAGCCTGCAAACGCATGAGAGGGGACACACAGGGGAAAAGCTTTTCCAATGTTCCCATTGTGGAAAGAGTTTTGGCCAGGTAGGAAACCTGAACAAACATGAGAGGACACACACAGGTAAGAAGATGTACCGCTGCTCCCAGTGTGGAGAGAGATTTACCCGGTTAAGGTACCTGAAAGAGCATGAAAGAATACATACAAATACACAGGAGGAGAAGACATACCACTGCTCTCATTGTGGAAAGACCTTTTCCCAGTCAGAGAACCTGAAAACACATGAGAGAATCGAGAGGCTGTGTTCTGACTTGTGTTTTTGACTGAGAATGTGTGTTTTTGTTTGGGCTGTCAGACTTGAGTTCACTTTGTGTAATGTTAGTGCACAATTTTTTGTGAATTTATTGTAATGTTTTTAAAATTGTATAACTGCCTTTATTTTTGCTGGACCCCAGGAAGAGTAGCTGCTGCCTTGTCAGGAACTAAATGGGATCTATACTAAATACAAATACTTTTATCAATATATTTGTCTCTTTACTCTCGGATTTGAAAATGCTAATTAGCATCAAAGTAAACTACATGCAAGACTACAAATCCCTGCAAGCTCCTGCAAGTCATCTCTAGCCGACACCTTTCACAGAACATTTCACAGAATTGTCCATTGAAATAAATGTTGACAATTTAATCATTGCTACATTAAGGCCTGATTGGTGGAGTGCTGCAGAGATGGTAGTCCTTCTGGAAGGTTCTCCCGTCTTCACAGAGGAAATCTGGAGCTCTGTCAGAGTGAACATCGGGTTCTTGTTCACCTCCCTGACCAAGGCCCTTCTCCCCCGATTTATCAGTTTGGCCGGGCGGCCAGCTCTAGAAAGAGTATTGGTGGTTCCAAACTTCTTCCATTTAAGAATGATGGCGGCCATTGTGTTCTTGGGGACCGTCAATGCTGCAGACATTTTTTCGTACCTTTCCCCAGATCTGTGCCTCGACACAATCCTGTCTCAGAGCTCTACGGACAATTCCTTTGACCTCATGGCTTGGTTTTTGCTCTGACATGCACTGTAAACTGTGGGACTTTATATAGACAGGTGTGTGCCTTTCCAAATCATGTCTAATCAATTGAATTTACCACAGGTGGACTCCAATCAAGTTGTAGAAACATCTCAAGGATGATCAATGGAATCAGGATGCATCTGAGGTCAATTTCGAGTCTCAAAGCAAAGGGTCTGAATACTTAAGTAAATACATTTGCAAAAATGTCTAAAAAACAGTTTTTGGTTTGTCATTTTGGGGTATTGTGATGTCATTTTGGGGTATTGTGATGTCATTTTGGGGTATTGTGATGTCATTTTGGGGTATTGTGATGTCATTTTGGGGTATTGTGATGTCATTATGGGGTATTGTGTGTAGATTGATGAGGGGGAAAAGATTATTCAATTTTAGAATGAGGCTGTAATGTAACTGAATGTGGAAAAAGTGAAGGGGTCTGAATACTTAACGAATGCACTGTATTACACTGGCAGTGTTTTCTACCATTGACAGTTTTGTACACAGTCACGTGATACGTGGTATAGAAAAGTCCAATCTTAGGAGAGTACATGGGAGGCACTATACTGTGTGTCTGCAGGTGTCTATCTGGTCAAAACCACTGATACAGTTGCCCCTCCACCCTCTGGTGGGATGGATCATGTCTACAGAGAAACCTAGATTCAAATACTTTGATTTGTGTGTATTGGGTATATGTTGTGAAATTGTTAGATATTACTGCACTGTCGGAACTAGAACCACAAGCATTTTGCTACACCCGCAATAACATTTGCTAAACACGTGTATGTGACCAATAAAATGTTATTTGATTTTGATTTGAAATAAACGTCCTATTTATCAAAGGAGCTTTTGGCTGGAGTCAAAATTACTCCAAAGGATTTGAGTTTGTGAAAAGTCCATATTGATACAGAAACACTAAACCATGATTTAGATGTATTAAGAACAAGTTGATTGACAAAGTCATGAAGAATTAAATTAACCACATTTTGGCTCTGATAAAAGATATGCTTCTGGGGTCAAAATGATCCATGTCAGAAGTATTGTTCAATGCAAATATGTAGTGGGTCTAAAGTTTGTTTTAAATTATCACTCATTAAAAACGACTCAATCAACACATGCTTTTATTTGAACGACTTAATATAATAATCAACTTTTATGAAATACATGAAAAATAAACTTTTGGTTCTTCAACTGCGTTGCCCACTCCAGTCAGCAGTCGGCGATGTGCGTCTTTTAGGTTCAGGCGATGCTGCCAGTGTGACGTATAATCTAGTGGACGGGACGCTCCTTCAACAACAATAGTTAGTCAGACACCTCGGTAGCTTTCTAGCAAACATAGCTACAACATTCACTCTCTTTACACTGTTATGGTGTATATTAGTCGCTGTGTTTTAAACACACTTCTGTCGTATGTGCTTGTTGGCCCATTTAATTATATATTTACGTTGTTTGTCAGCTAGCTGGTTTGCTAAATTAGCTTAGAACTAGGCTAGTCGCTAATGCTAGCTAGCGAACACCCCCGACCATGAGTTCACTAAGCTACTCTCCTCCTGCTAAAAAAGAGGTCTTCTGGACGGAGAAAGAAGCTCTCCTGAAAGAGGAGGAGGAAGAGAAGGATGTTACAATACAAAAACAAGTAGAGGGTGAAGCTGTTACCGTGAAAGAAGAAGAGAAAGACGTTTCTGTGGAAGAAAAGGAAGACGCGTTCAGAGTGAAAGAGGAGGAGGCGGAGAGAGAGGCGGATGCAGATTTGGAGTGAAAGAGGAGGAGGGGGAGATGACTGTCACATCGAAAAAGGAGGAGGAGGAGGAAACTGGACATCTGGGCCCGGTTTCCCAAACGCATCTTAAGGCCTCCTATGGTTCTGACGGTGAACTTATCCGTAAGATGGTTTTGAGAAACAGGGCCGTGATTAACACTAGTAAGTACTGTCTTAAAACCAGAGGAACAAACTGCAGTTGTTGAACTGATGTGTGGTGTTAAAGGGGAAATATGCAATTGCTACATTTATATTATTTATTTATAGCCATTGATTCTTGAAGAATATAACACATGCCTCATGAGCTTAGTTCAACTGTTGTACCCCATCAGAACCCCAAACAAGCTTTTTTTACGCCAATGTTTAGAAACATAGTAAACCAACACTGTATAGCTTCAACATGGTTAAAACTATAATGTTGATATCATGGATGGTCAGTCCTTGCATCCATAGGTCTGTCTATGAATTTGAGAGTAGTTACATTTCTCCAGCCCCATCCACATCTTATGACCAAAACAGTGGTGGAATGACATCTTTGTTATTGTTTTGAACTGCAGATTGGTTGATTGATTGATTTGGCTTTTTTAAAGGGACAACCTAGGATTTAAACAGCAACAAAATGGCTGCCCTGAGACTTGGTTTGGTTAACAGCTGAGGGATGGGGGCTGGAGAAATGTAACCACTCTCACATTCATAGAGAAAGCTATTGTAGCAACCTTAACCAAAAACCTAGCGACCTCGTCAAGAAGTTCAGACATCTTGGCGTAACATTTCTAAAGTGTTGGCTTGACAGTCGCTGGACCAGGTTTGAGTTCAGCTCTGGGCTTCCCCCTGAATTCACTACACTATGAATACGTTTATAATGTTACTGTCTGTTTGATTTACAGTCGCGTCTCGTTACTCTGTTTGGACACAGAGATACTTAGCTCATGTGTAGAGAACTGTTACTTGATGGATAGGCTATTGTACAACACACAGAGCTATTTTCCTTCATTCAGGACATTTAGAATGACAACACATTACAGAGTAGCCTAGTGGGATTATTCACAAAATTATCTGGTGAGCAGGTTATGAAATGTCATGACAGACATTTTAGTTTCCATGTTTCACCTGAAATATTAAATGATTTATAAATCTAGGTCTATGTTGTTGTTAGGTGAAGTTATGGGTTCTACAGTAGGTCTATGTTATTGTTAGGTGAAGTTATGGGTCCTACAGTAGGTCTATGTTGTTGTTAGGTGAAGTTCTGGGTCCTACAGTAGGTCTATGTTGTTGTTAGGTGAAGTTCTGGGTCCTACAGTAGGTCTATGTTATTGTTAGGTGAAGTTATGGGTCCTACAGTAGGTCTATGTTGTTGTTAGGGAAAGTTATGGGTCCTACAGTAGGTCTATGGTATTGGTATGACTAGCGGTTTCCGCATTAGCATGGAGGAGTTTCTGCAACCAAATTGCGTGTGCATTGCCCTCGTGCGCCTATTTTAGCAAACACAGAAAGGGGTCTATATTGGTGACCAAAGGTTGCCTGGAACACCGCTTAGGGGTTCAGCAACTGTAATAACTTATTTCTAGCCTACAATCTTTGATGTTACTACTCATTTGAAAACAAGACAACATATGACTATTGTTGCTCACTTGACTGTCTTAAGACAATTGTCATATAATTTTAACTTTAATTACAGATGTCAATTGTTGTACAATATCATGGCTACGCTGTTGGCATCACCTTTTACAGTGGATTTCTGCTGTTGTGGGCCTTTAACCATCTGTCTGACTTTGTTGTTCACACAGGAGAGAAACGTGACTATCGTGGATCCTCTGGGGAGCCTCAACAACATCATGAAGCTGACGAGGCAGAGAAGAGTCCCTCCCGATCAGAACACCTCAAGAAACACCAGCGGAGACCCACAGGGAAGAAATCTCACTGCTGCTCTGACTGTGGGAAAGATTGCAAATCTTCATCAGAACTTAAAATACACCAGCGAGTACACACAGGAGAGAAATCTCACCACTGTTTTGATTGTGGGAAGAGTTACTTAAGATCAAATTCACTAAAAGTACACATGAGAATTCACACTGGAGAGAAACCTTATAGGTGTGATCAATGTGGGAAGAGTTTTACTACATCTAGCCATCGGATTGTACACCAGAGAACACACACAGGAGACAAATCGTATAGCTGTGATCAATGTGGGAAGAGTTTTACTCAGTCGAACACCCTGTTATGCACCAGAGAAAACACACAGGAGAGAAACCTTTTAGCTGTTATCAATGTGGGAAAAGTTTTACTCAGTCAAGCAACCTGGTATCACACCAGAGAACACACACAGGAGAGAAACCTTATAGTTGTGATCAATGTGGGAAGAGTTTTACTACATCCAGCCATCTGATTATACACCAGAGAACACACACAGGAGAGAAACCTTATAGCTGTGATCAATGTGGGAAGAGTTTTACTACATCTAGCCATCTGATTGTACACCAGAGAACACACACAGGAGATAAATCTTATAGCTGTGATCAATGTGGGAAGAGTTTTACTACATCTAGCCATCTGATTATACACCAGAGAACACACCCAGGAGAGAAACCTCATAGCTGTGATCAATGTGACAAGCGATACTCTGATAAAAGATCTCTGATCAAACATCAGAAAATACATTAATGAAGGAGTCGTTTCATGATATCAATGAATTAATGTCACAATGTAGAATGTTTTACCATTGTAGTAGGAGTATTTTAATGATGTCACAATGTAGAATGTTTTAACATTGTAGTAGGAGTATTTTAATGATGTCACAATGTAGAATGTTTTAACATTGTAGTAGGAGTATTTTAATGACGTCACAATGTAGAACACTAAACGTTTGCCCCCTGTTCTATTGATTTCTGCATGGTATGGATATTAACCTCAGGGGGAAAATCCAGGCTATTAATCCAGTACTATTTATGTGATTTAACAAAAAGTGACTAACAAAAAAAGAGCTGTGTTACACTTACAGCATTGGCGACCCACTTGAATCAAAATGTAGCTAGCTGTTTTCTACAAGTTGTCCTCTAACCAGTGATGTACACATTATTCCCAGATTCCATCTGGTTTTTGAGCTGTTAGTTTTAACATGACATGCAACCTCATCTCCCCACTCTCACGCAAATGATTTCAACATGATATCGATGAGTGATGAAAAATAAGTGTTTCGTTCCTTTGTTTAGCGACCTCTAAATTTAAAGGCATCACTCCAAAATGTAGCTGACTGTCTTCTGCAGGTTGTCCTCTAACCAGTGAGGTAAAATATATCTCCCATTTCCATGTGTTTGTTTAGTTGTGTCAGTTTCAACAGCACATACAACCTGATTTCCCCCCTAATTGATATCAGTGATTTATTGCTACTTGTCAAAACAACAGTGTTTCTGGTGCTTGTGCATTTTAAAAGGTGCTTGTTTTAAAAAATACAAGTAATATGATTATTGTTGCAGATGTTTGTGCAGATAGTATATTTTATGTTTAGGTTTTCAATATCACAAATGGTTTCTGCATATTGGTTATTGATTTGGACACTTTAAAACTGTGTTTTGACATTGGGCTATACCACCTAGCTAAATGTAATGAAAAGACGTTGAAAAGAAGACTATACCCGACGTCCAATATACGTTTGGTTTTAGTTGAAAGGTTTAAATATTTATTTTCGGGTTGTTGTTAAGATGACTTGAAAACAACTTAATTTCAAAGTTCTTGCAGTCTATACAGATTAACTGTTGTGGAAAATATTGAATCAAATATTTCACCAATACCTGAACCTGTGAATTCATTTAGACTTTATATACATAACACTCTAACCACTACCCTGCAGCCCCAATAATACACTAAATACATGTAATATAGTCTATACAGTCTGATCCTTACATAACATTCTAACCACTACCCTGCCGCCCCAATAATACACTAAATACATGTAATATAGCCTATACAGTCTGATCCTTACATAACATTCTAACCACTAGGCTACCCTGCTGCCCCAGTAATACACTAAATACATGTAATATAGTCTATACAGTCTGATCCTTACATAACATTCTAACCACTAGGCTACCCTGCCGCCCCAATAATACACTAAATACATGTAATATAGTCTATACAGTCTGATCCTTACATAACATTCTAACCACTACCCTGCCACCCCAATAATACACTAAATACATGTAATATAGTCTATACAGTCTGATCCTTACATAACATTCTAACCACTACCCTGCCACCCCAATAATACACAAAATACATGTAATATAGCCTATACAGTCTGATCCTTACATAACATTCTAACCACTACCCTACTGCCCCAATAATACACTAAATACATGTAATATAGTCTATACAGTCTGATCCTTACATAACATTCTAACCACTAGTCTACCCTGCCACCCCAATAATACACTAAATACATGTAATATAGTCTATACAGTCTGATCCTTACATAACATTCTAACCACTACCCTGCCGCCCCAATAATACACTAAATACATGTAATATACCCTATACAGTCTGATCCTTACATAACATTCTAACCACTAGGCTACCCTGCCACCCCGATAATACACTAAATACATGTAATATAGTCTATACAGTCTGATCCTTACATAACATTCTAACCACTACCCTGCCACCCCGATAATACACTAAATACATGTAATATAGTCTATACAGTCTGATCCTTACATAACATTCTAACCACTAGGCTACCCTGCTGCCCCAATAATACACTAAATACATATAATATAGTCTATACAGTCTGATCCTTACTTAACATTCTAACCACTACCCTGCCGCCCCAATAATACACTAAATACATGTAATATAGTCTATACAATCTGATCCTTACATAACATTCTAACCACTACCCTGCAACCCCAATAATACACTAAATACATGTAATATAGCCTATACAGTCTGATCCTTACATAACATTCTAACCACTACCCTGCTGCCCCAATAATACACTAAATACATGTAATATAGTCTATACAGTCTGATCCTTACATAACATTCTAACCACTACCCTGCCGCCCCAATAATACACTAAATACATGTAATATAGTCTATACAGTCTGATCCTTACATAACATTCTAACCACTACCCTGCCGCCCCAATAATACACTAAATACATGTAATATAGTCTATACAGTCTGATCCTTACATAACATTCTAACCACTACCCTGCCGCCCCAATAATACACTAAATACATGTAATATAGTCTACTTTATTACTAACAGTAACAAATCCAAGCAATTCCATGGAAGAACTAACTCTTCATTCTTAGTACTTTTAGTCTTTTATACAGTCTGATCCTTACATAACATCGTCACTCCACTTTATGAATCGTGTTGTCTTGCTTAGTTTCCATTCTCTTATTGGCTCAGATATTGGGGAATATACTCTATTGGTGGTGACATGCACACTCCTACTGGTGTCTATAACTGATTATCTAATGTTCCTGTCCAAAGGTCTTCACAAGATCAGACTGATGTTGTCTATGTATTATTAACACATGTGTGTCCAGTAACCTTCACAAGATCAGACTGATGTTGTCTATGTATATTAACCCATGTGTGTCCAGTAGCCTTCACAAGATCAGACTGATGTTGTCTATGTATATTAACCCATGTGTGTCCAGTAACCTTCACAAGATCAGACCGATGTTGTCTATGTATTATTAACCCATGTGTGTCCAGTAGCCTTCACAAGATCAGACTGATGTTGTCTATGTATTATTAACCCATGTGTGTCCAGTAGCCTTCACAAGATCAGACTGATGTTGTCTATGTATTATTAACCCATGTGTGTCCAGTAGCCTTCACAAGATCAGACTGATGTTGTCTATGTATCATTAACCCATGTGTGTCCAGTATCCTTCACCAGATCAGACTGATGTTGTCTATGTATATTAACCCATGTGTGTCCAGTATCCTTCACCAGATCAGATATGGCTCAGACCAGACACGTCTTGTTAGTCTCCTTGCCTCATCTACACAGATTCTGCTTACGTTCTGTTTTTTACATGTCTAATAGTGACTCCATGTTGATCCAGCTTTGTAAACTCACATGGGCTCAGCCTTCATTCTGCTTACACATGTCTAATATTTAAACTTATATCCATTCATGTTTCTACTTCAAAGAGAACAGTATAGTTACTGAGAATCACCAGATGACTGGACAATCCTCCCACACAGTCAGTTAGGAACAAATTGTTATTTACAATGCTGGCCTATCCCAGCCAAACCCGGACAACACTGGGCCAATTGTGCACCACACTATGGGACTCCCAATAACAGCTGGATGTGATGCAGCCTGGATTCAAACCAGGTACTTCAGTGACACCTCTTGTACTGAGATGCAGTGTCTTAAATACAGAAACATAAATAACATGTGTTGAATACAACTGGTGTAGACTTTACTGTGAAATGCTCACGAGACCCCAACGATGAAGAGTTAAAACATTATACCTTTTATGTGGTACATTTTCACAACTCATAGTACAAAACTCCTAACTGGTCACCTTGTAACACAGACAGTCTCATTCTAAACCTGTCATTCATTCATTCATTTGGATTGTAAACATCTCTCACCACACAACCATTGATTCAGAACAGAAGTTTATTGATAAATGTAATGAAAACGTTGGTTTAATCACCAAAACACAACATATTGATATCTGTTCAATGTAGTCGTTTTAACTACCAGTTGATCCAATAGAAAACAATGAAAGATACGTGTTTCAAATGGCCCTTAGAAGTGCTGACAGTAATATACTACAGTACTGTAAATTACAGTAGATTACACAGTTCACATTAGACAATACACTTAGTGAAATTACAAGATGATGTCATAATACTGCATCAACTGGTTGTTTAATGCAGCAGAATGAGGTTCTTAGAACTCCACTGTGTCTGAACTGAGAGGAGCTTCTGAGATGGAACTCCAGCTACTGATTGATGATGGTCAGTAGAGCTTCTGAGATGGAACTCCAGCTACTGATTGATGATGGTCAGTAGAGCTTCTGAGATGGAACTCCAGCTACTGGTTGATGATGGTCAGTAGAGCTTCTGAGATGGAACTCCAGCTACTGATTGATGATGGTCAGTAGAACTTCTGAGAGGGAACTCCAGCTACTGATTGATGATGGTCAGTAGAACTTCTGAGATGGAACTCCAGCTACTGATTGATGATGGTCAGTAGAGCTTCTGAGATGGAACTCCAGCTACTGATTGATGATGGTCAGTAGAGCTTCTGAGATGGAACTCCAGCTACTGATTTATGATGGTCAGTAGAGATTCTGAGATGGAACTCCAGCTACTGATTGATGATGGTCAGTAGATCTTCTGAGATAGAACTTCAGCTACTGATTGATGATGGTCAGTAGAGCCTCTGAGATGGAACTCCAGCTACTGATTGATGATGGTCAGTAGAGCTTCTGAGATGGAACTCCAGCTACTGATTGATGATGGTCTTGTCCTCTCTCTCTCTCTCGGAGCCGCGTTCCATAGAATGACTTGGTGTTTGTGTGGAGGGAGGTACCAGGGTGGAGATGGCTCGTTATGGATAATTATGAGAGGAACTTTGTTTTCGGGGCCAGACCCTGATATCCACACAATGACAACAGTCTTTACAGTAGATACTGTGTGCTGTAAATTATTACTTTATTTCATACCACGTTTCACCTTGTGACCCCTTCACTCTAATGTGACATATTCAAAACACTACTATCACAACCTATTTCAATGTGAAGACTAAGATGCTGCTGTTATACTGTATATTGTTTGTGTATTCAAATAAGAATTGAACACAAATGCAAAAATTTAAGTTGTATATTTCAACATTTATTTATTTATTTCACCTTTATTTAACCAGGTAGGCTAGTTGAGAACAAGTTCTCATTTACAACTGTGACAGTAGAGAGGTTATATACAGTAGAGAGGTTATATACAGTAGAGAGGTTATATACAGTAGAGAGGTTATATACAGTAGAGAGGTTATATACAGTAGAGAGGTTATATACAGTAGTGAGGCTATATACAGTAGAGAGGTTATATACAGTAGAGAGGTTATATACAGTAGAGGCTATATACAGTAGAGAGGTTATATACAGTAGAGGCTATATACAGTAGTGAGGCTATATACAGTAGAGAGGTTATATACAGTAGAGAGGTTATATACAGTAGAGGCTATATACAGTAGTGAGGCTATATACAGTAGAGAGGTTATATACAGTAGAGAGGTTATATACAGTAGAGAGGTTATATACAGTAGTGAGGCTATATACAGTAGAGAGGTTATATACAGTAGAGAGGTTATATACAGTAGAGGTTATATACAGTAGAGAGGTTATATACAGTAGAGAGGTTATATACAGTAGTGAGGTTATATACAGTAGAGAGGTTATATACAGTAGAGAGGTTATATACAGTAGAGAGGTTATATACAGTAGAGAGGTTATATACAGTAGAGAGGTTATATACAGTAGTGAGGCTATATACAGTAGAGAGGTTATATACAGTAGAGAGGTTATATACAGTAGAGAGGTTATATACAGTAGTGAGGCTATATACAGTTTTATTTTTATTTTTTTATTTCACCTTTATTTAACCAGGTAGGCTAGTTGAGAACAAGTTCTCATTTACCTGGCCAAGATAAAGCAAAGCAGTTCGACACATACAACAACACAAAGTTACACATGGAGTAAAACAAACATACAGTCAATAATACAGTAGAAAAATAAGTCTATATACAATGTGAGCAAATGAGGTGAGATAAGGGAGGTGAAGGCAAACAAAAGGCCTCGGTGGCGAAGTAAATACAATATAGCAAGTAAAACACTGGACTGGTAGATTTGCAGTGGAAGAATGTGGAAAGTAGAGATAGAAATAATGGGGTGCTAAGGAGCAAAATAAATACAGTAGGGGGAGAGGTAGTTGTTTGGGCTGAATTATAGATGGGCTATGTACAGGTGCAGTAATCTGTGAGCTGGTGCTTAAAGCTAGTGAGGGAGATAAGTGTTTCCAGTTTCAGAGATTTTTGTAGTTCGTTCCAGTCATTGGCAGCAGAGAACTGGAAGGAGAGGCGGCCAAAGGAAGAATTGGTTTTGGGGGTGACCAGAGACATATACCTGCTGGAGCGCGTGCTACAGGTGGGTGCTGCTACGGTGACCAGCGAGCTGAGATAAGGGGAGACTTTACCTAGCAGGGTCTTGTAGATGACCTGGAGCCAGTGGGTTTGGCGACGAGTATGAAGCGAGGGCCCGCCAACGAGAGCGTACAGGTCACAGTGGTGGGTAGTATATGGGACTTTGGTGACAAAACGGATGGCACATGACTCAATACATGTCAAAGAGCATACTGTAAGCACACAAAAAGTAAAAATGCAAACATACAGTAAATATATTTAGCATACGCAAAGGAGGAAAAATTGTCCTAGTTATACTACTGTACTGTACGTTACATCAATTGTATGGCCAGACAGCATCACAGGTCATATTCTCCTGGACCGGACAGCATCACAGGTGATATTCTCCTGGACCAGACAGCATCAAGGTGATATTCTCCTGGACTGGACAGCATCACAGGTGATATTCTACTGGACCAGACAGCATCACAGGTGATATTCTACTGGACCAGACAGCATCACAGGGGATGTTCTCCTGGACAAGACAACATCACAGGTGATATTCTCCTGGACCAGACAGCATCACAGGACATATTCCCCTCGGACCAGACAGCATCACATGTGATATTCTCCTGGACAAGACAGAATCACAGGTGATATTCTCCTGGACAAGACAGCATCACATGTGATATTCTCCTGGACCAGACAGCATCACAGGTGATATTCTCCTGGACCAGACAGCATCACAGGTGATATTCTCCTGGACCAGACAGCTGGGGAATACACTATATATACAATAGTATGTGGACACCCCTTCAAATTAGTAGATTGGGCCATTTCAGCCACACCAGTTGCTGACAGGTGTTTAAAATTAAGCACACAGCCATGCAATCTCCATAGACAAACATTGGCTGTAGAATGGCTTTACTGAAGAGCTTTCAGTAACTTTCAACGTGGCACCGTCAGAGGATGGCACCTTTCCAACAAGTCAGTTTGTCAAGTTTCTGACCTGCTAGAGCTTCCCCGGTCAACTGTAAGTGTTGTTATTGTGAAGTGGAAACATCTGGGACCAACAACGGCTCAGCCAAGAAGTAGTGGGCCACACAAGTTCACAGAACAGGACCGCCGAGTGCTGAAGCGTGTAACGTGTAAAAATCATCTGTACTTGGTTGCAACACTCACTAACAAGTTCCAAACTGCCTCTGGAAGCAACATCAGCACAAGAAACTGTTTGTCAGGAGCTTCATGAAATGGGTTTCCAGGGCCGAGCAGCTGCATACAAGCCTAAGATCACCATGTGCAATGCCAAGTGTAGGCTTAAGTGGTGTAAAGCTAGCTGCCATTGGACTCTGGAGCAGTGGAAACGTATTCTCTGGAGTAATGAATCATGCTTCACCTTCTAGCAATCTAAAGGACTATTCTGGGTTTGGCGGATGCCAGGAGAATGCTACCTGCCCCAATGCATAGTGCCAACTGTAAAGTTTGGTGGAGGAGGAATAATGGTCTGGGGTTGTTTTTCATGGTTCGGGCCCCTTAGTTCCAGTGATACACTGACACTCTAGAGGATTCTGTGCTTCCAACTTTGTGGCAACAGTTTGGGGAAGGCCCTTTCCTGTTTCAGCATGACAATGCCCCTGTACGTAAAGCGAGTTCCATACATGAATGGTTAGTCGCGATTGGTGTGGAAGAACTTCACAAGCCCTGACCTCAACAACGTCGAACACCTTTGGGATGAATTGGAACGCCGACTGTGAGCCAGGCCTAATCGCCCAACATCAGTGCCCGACCTCACTAATGCTCTTGTGGCTGAATGGAAGCAAGTCCCCGTAGCAATGTTTCAACATCTACTGGAAACCTTCCCAGAAGACTGGAGGCTGTTATAGCAGCAATGGGGGGACCAACTCCATATTAATACCCAGGATTTTCTATTGAGATGTTTGACGAGCAGGTGTCCACATACTTTTGGTGATTTAGTGTATATTCTGCAGACAGACATACATACATACATAACACATACAGACAGACATACACACATACAGACAGACATACATACAGACAGACAGAACTACTAGTCACCCCTCCACTCTCTCCCTGAGTCCAGGCCCCAGACAGACAGAACAGCAACACCGTCAGAACTATAGCAGTCTTCATTCTGAAATGACTCTGGTCTTCTTCAGAAGTAGTGCAGTAGTCTACAGGGTTCAGAACTCACCTTTTTAAACACTTCTTATCACTCATATCATGAGGTTTCACATGTGTTTGGTTACATAGTGTCCAATGTTCTTCTGAGTGATAAAACAGCAAACATTAAGAGTGTTTACTTATCAGACCCACATATATAATAAATATACTATAATATACTCTATTCATATGCTTTTAGTACTCACACATGAATCATATCATGTATGCAGGTCATGTGTTGTTTTGAGGAAGCAGTAAAAACACACTGACAGGACAGTTCCTCTTATGGCCACTAGGTGATAATCTGGTGTCACAGACGCAGGACTGTAGACTAGAAAGAATCATTGTACCAATTATCTCTCCTTTCTCCTAAAGTGTGCACTTGTTCCCTTCACTGAAATGACTCGTAAACTAAATATAGTGGAAACGCCCACTTGATAACAGAAGGTAGAGTCCTCTGAGTGGAACGGTGGGAGACAAACAGTACCTCCTCTCCCTTTCTCCCATCCTCCTCTCCTCTCCTCTCCTCTCCCCTTTCTCCCATCCTCCTCTTCTCTCTCTCCTCTCCTCTCCTCCCTCTCCTCCTTCCTCTCCCCTTCATCTTTTATTCACTGACTTCTCACCAGTGAAGTCATCATAACCAGTAACCTGATCCTCTCTTGTCCCAGCCCAGCCTGACCCTGACATATAGCATCAGGCCTGTTGACTTGACTTGGGTAACAGACCTCTAGCTTCTACACCACATCCCCCCTTCTCCTGCTCTAACATGAGACCTCATCAGTACTCATTTTGGGTGCTGGTACTGTTTATATTGAGGTGCTGGAACATTAAGCCAATATTCTATAAGAGGTGAACTCAAGCAGTAGAAAGTTAGAGGTGATATTATAGGACACACTATGTGTAACTTTGCTGCTCTGTCAGCAGTTTCCTGTGGAGTTTTTTTAACATATCAGTTTGCTGTAGTGTGTTCAACCACTGATCCAAGATAAGATGCTAAGAAGTTTCTCACATCATTGAAGTTAGGACGTAATGAGATAGAAGTCATAAAGCCTAGCAGTATTTTCCACACTTCAGTCGACTCTTCATGACAGTAGACTTGTTTTGCTCAGCAGAGCCCCAGTTAGAGACAGATATGATACCTGCAGTGGTACTGACCATCCTGTTGTGGAGCACAGGTAGGAGGCTGTTATATTGATAGACACTTGTGACAGTTACTGAGATATGTTTTGATATTGTAAGATATCCTTTTATGGCTGCAGCCCGACGCCGGTACACCTATGACAACATCCAGCTCAAGTGCAGGGCGCGAAATTCAAAATCTATTTTTTTTAAATATTTAACTTTCACACATTAACAAGTCCAATACAGCATTTGAAAGATAAACATCTTGTCAATCCAGCCAACATGTCCGATTTTTTAAATGTTTTACAGAGAAAACACCACATATATTTATGTTAGCTCACCACCAAATAAAAAAGAGGACAGACATTTTTCACAGCACAAGTAGGATGCAAGTAGCATGCACAAGCCAACCTAACTAACCTAGAACCAACCTAAATAACCTAGAAAAAACTACCTCAGATGACAGTCCTATAACATGTTACACAATAAATGTAACGGTTTTCCTCCTCCTCTTCATCCGAAGAGGAGGAGCAGGGATTAAACCAAAATGCAGCGTCTTGAGTTGACATAATTTATTAAAAGAAAAGACGAAAACACGAACTTCACTATAAACTAACAAAACAACAAACGGAGTAGACAGACCTGGACGACGAACTTACATGAAACACGAAGAACGCACGAACAGGGAAAAATAGACTACACAAAAAGAACGATGTACAAATAAACCGAACAGTCCCGTATGGTGCGACAAACACTGACACAGGAGACAACCACCCACAACGAACACTGTGAAACAACCTACCTAAATATGACTCTCAATTAGAGGAACGCCAAACACCTGCCTCTAATTGAGAGCCATACTAGGCAACCCTTAAACCAACATAGAAACAGACAACATAGAATGCCCACCCAAACTCACGTCCTGACCAACTAACACATACAACAAACTAACATAAATAGGTCAGGAACGTGACAATAAATCTATGTTTTGTTCAAAAAATGTGCATATTTTAGCTATAAATCAGTTTTACATCATAGCTACAGTAAGAAATCGCACGGGAGTAGCCAGAGTAAATACAGACACCAACGTCAACTACTAATTACACATCATAAAACATTTCAGAGAAATATATGGTGGATAGCTAATGAAAGACAAAGATCTTGTGAATAGAGCCAATATTTCCGATTTTTAAAGTGTTTTACAGCGAAAACACAATATATTGTTATATTAGCTTACTACATTAGCTAGCACACAGCAGCATTGATTCTAGTCAAACGGTAGCATAGCACAGTTCGACAGATATATGAAAAAGCATCCCAAATTGGGTCCTTATCTTTGTTGATCTTCCATCAGAATGTTCTCCAAGGGGTCCTTTGTTCAGAAACGTCTTTATTTCGATCCAGAACGAACGATTTCCCTCTTGAATTAGTAAGCACACTGGCAGTGCGACGCTAACCTCTCCATCTTGACAAAATTCTTGCGTCGCATCACGTCTAAAGTCCAGAATAAATTTCAATAATATAATTAAACTATATTGAAAAAACATACTTTAGGATGATATTGTGACATGTATCAAATAAAATCGAAGCCGGAGATCATATTCACCTTTAACGAGCGTTTTCCAGGAGCCGAGTCCAGGTTCTACTTCGGGCCCAGAAAAAAAAATAAAGTGCGCAAGTCTCACTCCAAGAGGTTGTGTTCAACCCCAGGACGAGATATTCAAGTCCTTTCTGCTCTCACTTCCGCATGACACCTAGGGGAAGGCGTATGACGTGTTTCTACAGTCCTAAGTGACATGCCCTTTTATAGACAAGGTCTTGAAGAGAGACATCGATTTTGGAAAACTCACTTCCGGATAGGAAATGGGCTGTAAAAATAGTTCTGTTCCACTTAGAGAAATAATTCAAACGTTTTTAGAAACTAGAGACTGTTTTCTATCCAATAGTAGTAATAATATGCATATTGTAAGAGCAAAAATTGATTAAGAGGCCGTTTGAAAATGGGCACATATTTTCCAGTTTTTCAATACGCCCCCTGCAGCCATAAGAAGATATATTACCATTTGCAGGGCTAGTAAAATAACATGCAACTGGAAGCAGACAGTAAAAATGTGTCTCAAAGCAGGACAATGATGTGATCACCTGTAAATGTACTTTACTGTAGCCTAACTGTCCATCTGGGGACAGGCACTAATGTCAGTTAAGTTGTGATGGTGTCATGCATCTGACTGTTGTATATTCAGTGTGTCAATGATTGATTGTATCTGTCTCTAAGTAAATGAATGAGAGTATATATTATATTGGTGTTATGTTAGAGTAGAAGGGAGGGGTGTAGATGATAGAGGTCTATGAGCTGAGTCAAGATCAACAGGTCCAACACTATACGTCACGAAGAGAGAGAGAGAGAGATGAGAAGAGAGAGAAGGGGTGGGGAGAGAGATTTGAGGAGGAGGAGAGAGAGAGAGGGTAAGGATAGAGGAGGGTTGGGGGGAGAGAAAGGGAGGGGATAGAGAAAGGGAGGGGAGATGGGAAAGGAGGGCATAGAGCAAGATAGGTGAGAGAGAGGGTAGGGAGAGAGGAGGGTTGGGGAGAGAGCGAGGGTAGGGAGAAAGAAAGAGAGAGAGAGAGAGAGACAGAGAGACAGAGAGAGAGAGATGAGAAGAGAGAGAAGGGGTGGGGAGAGAGATTTGAGGAGGTGGAGAGAGAGAGAGGGTAGGGATAGAGGAGGGTTGGGGAGAGAGAAAGGGAGGGGAGAGAGAAAGGGAGGGGAGATGGGAAAGGAGGGCATAGAGCAAGATAGGGTTAGAGAGAAGGGGAGGGGAGAGAGATTTGAGAAGGAGAAAAGAGGGTTGGGGAGAGCAGGGTAGGAGAGAGGGAAGGGTAGAGGAGAGAGGAGGGTAGGAGAGAGGGAAGGGTAGAGGAGAGAGGAGGGTAGATACGATAGAACGGTAGAGGAGAGAGGAGGGTAGGGGATAGAAGGTAGGGTAGAGAGAAGGGGAGGGGAGAAAGGAGGGAAGGGGAGAGTGGAGGGTAGGAGAGAAGGGTAGAGTAGAGAAGATGGGAGGGGAGGGGATAGAGATTTGCGGAGGAGAGAGGAGGGTAGGGGAGAGAGGAGGGTGGAGGAGAGAGGAGGGTGGAGGAGAGAGGAGGGGAGGGGAGAGAGAAGGGTGGAGGAGAGAGGAGGGTGGAGGAGAGCGGAGGGGAGGGGAGAGAGGAGGTTGGAGGAGAGAGGAGGGGAGGGGAGAGAGGAGGGTGGAGGAGAGAGGAGGGGAGGGGAGAGAGGATGGTGGAGGAGAGAGGATGGTGGAGGAGAGAGGAGGGTGGAGGAGAGAGGAGGGTAGGGGGAGGGTAGGGGAGAGAGGAGGGGAGAGAGGAGGTTGGAGGAGAGAGGAGGGGAGGGGAGAGAGGAGGGTGGAGGAGAGAGGAGAGTGGAGGAGAGAGGAGGGGAGGGGAGAGAGGAGGGTGGAGGAGAGAGGAGGGTGGAGGAGAGAGGAGGGTAGAGGAGAGAGGAGGGGAGAGAGGAGGGGAGGGGAGAGAGGAGGTTGGAGGAGAGAGGAGGGTAGAGGAGAGAGGAGGGGAGGGGATAAAGGAGGGTGTAGGAGAGAGGAGGGTGGAGGAGAGAGGAGGGTAGGGGAGAGGGGAGGGTGGAGGAGAGAGGAGGGTGGAGGAGAGAGGAGGGTGGAGGAGAGAGGAGGGGAGGGGAGAGAGGAGGGTGGAGGAGAGAGGAGGGTGGAGGAGAGAGGAGGGGAGGGGAGAGGGGAAGGTGGAGGAGAGAGGAGGGTGGAGGAGAGAGGAGGGGAGGGGAGAGAGGAGGGTGGAGGAGAGAGGAGGATGGAGGAGAGGGGAGGGTGGAGGAGAGAGGAGGGTGGAGGAGAGAGGAGGGTGGAGGAGAGAGGAGGGTGGAGGGTAGAGGAGGGGAGAAAGGAGGGTGGAGGAGAGAGGAGGGTGGAGGAGAGAGGAGGGTGGAGGAGAGATGGGGAATGTGTTTACACATGGGTGTTGTTGCACCATACCAACGATAAGCCTGTCTTCCCATCACATCATGAAAGGTCATGTTATGTTGATTTAATCTCTGCCTCTCTCTTCCTCTGACTCCTCCCTTTCTCTCTATCTCTCTGTCTCTCTCTTTCTCTTTCTCCTCTGCCTCTCTCTTCCTCTGACTCCTCCCTTTCTCTCTATCTCTCTGCCTCTCTCTCTCTCTCTCTTTCTCCTCTGTCTCTCTCTTTCTCCTCAGATCTCCAGGCTCAAAGCGTCAGTCCACCAGGTAGGCAGCTGTCAGAGCAGCTCATAGATTACTGCACCTGTACATAACCCATCTACAATTTAGCCCAAACAACTACCTCTTTACCTACTGTATTTATTTATTAATTTATTTTGCTCCTTTGCACCCCATTATTTCTGTCTCTACTTTGCACTTTCTTCCAATGCAAACCAACCATTCCAGTGTTTTTTTAGTTTTTATTTTACTTGCTGTGTTGTACTCACTTCGCCTCCATGGCCTTTTTATATTTTTATTTATTTATACATATATCTGTTTGCCTTCACCTCCCTTATCTCACCTCACTTGCTCACATTGTATATAGACTTATTTTTTTTCACTGTATTATTGACTATATGTTTGTTTTTACTCCATGTGTAACTATGTGTTGTTGTATGTGTCGAACTGCTTTGCTTTATCTTGGCCAGGTCGCAATTGTAAATGAGAACGTGTTCTCAATTTGCCTACCTGGTTAAATAAAGGTTAAATAAATAAATAAATAAAAAGGTAGAGTATAAATCTACAGTGATTATAGCAGTTCAATATTAGTAAACTTTATTATACCACATGAAGAAAGTAATGTGTCCATACAAACCATTCTAAACCCCAATAACAAGTACTGTTTTATGGAACTATTAATACTTGACATATTATATATTATATTGGTCTGATGTTACAGTAGGAGAAGGGGGGTGCAGATGCTAGAGGTCTGTTACCCAAGTCAACAGGTCTGATGCTATCTGTCAGGAAGAGAGAGAGAGGAACAGAGAGAGAGGAAGGAGAGAGAGAGAGAAGGCGTTGAGAGAGAGGGAGATGTCAACAGAGATAGGGCTGACAGAATAACATGCAGCCAACTGAATATCTTGTCATTACTGACTTCTCACCAGTGATGTCATCATAACCTGTAACCTTTTCCACTCTTGGTCCGGCTCAGCTTGACCCTGACCTCTGAAATTAGTGATTTAAAAAATGTGTTTTTTAAAATTAAATTAGATTTAATCTCATCTGCAAAGAGAGTTACACATTTGCATGGAAGGAGAATGTACACTACATGACCAAAAGTATGTGGACACCTGCTCATCTAACATCTCATTCCAAAATCATGGGTATTAATATGGAGTTGGTCCCCCTTTGCTGCTATAACAGCCTCCAGTCTTCTGGGAAGGCTTTCCACTAGATGTTGGAACATTGCTGCGGGGACTTGCTTCCATTCAGCCACAACAGCATTAGTGAGGTCGGGCACTGATGTTGGGCGATTAGGCCTGGCTTGAAGTCTGCGTTTCAATTCATCCCTTAAGGTATTCAATAGGGTTTAGGTCAGGGCTCTTTGCAGGCCAGTAAAGTTCTTCCACATCGATCTCAACAAACTATTTCTGTATGGACCTCGCTTTGTGTACGGGGGCATTGTCATGCTGAAACAGGAAAGGGCCTTCCCCAAACTGTTGCCAGAAAGTTGGAAGCACAGAATAGTCTAGAATGTCATTGTATGCTGTAGCGATTAGATTTCCCTTCAATGAAACTAAGGGGCCTAACACGATCCATTAAAAACAACCCCAGACCATTATTCCTCCTCCACCAAACTTTACAGTTGGCATTATGCTTTGGGGCAGGTAGCGTTCTCCTGGCATCTGCCAAACCCAGGTTTGTGGTTCTGACTGCCAGATGGTGAAACGATAGTTCTTACTCACTGACAGACTGAGGAGGAGACAGGGGAGGAGGGAGAGAGAGAGAGATAGGAGAGAGATAGTTCTTACTCACTGACAGACTGAGGAGGAGACAGGGGAGGAGGGAGAGAGAGATAGTTCTTACTAACTGACAGACTGAGGAGAAGACAGGGGAGGAGGGAGAGGGAGAGAGAGATAGGAGAGAGAGATAGTTCTTACTAACTGACAGACTGAGGAGGAGACAGGGGAGGAGGGAGAGAGAGAGAGATAGGAGAGAGATATAGTTCTTAATCACTGACAGACTGAGGAGGAGACAGGGGAGGAGGGAGAGAGAGAGATAGGAGAGAGAGATAGTTCTTACTAACTGACTGACTGAGGAGGAGACAGGGGAGGAGGGAGAGAGAGATAGGAGAGAGAGATAGTTCTTACTAACTGACTGACTGAGGAGGAGACAGGGGAAGAGAGAGAGAGACAAACATTTAAATCAAATGAATATATTTGTATCACTGACTTCTCACCAGTGATGTCATCATAACCAGTAACCTTTTCCTCTCTTGTCCCAGCCCAGCCTGACCCTGACATATAGCATCAGGCCTGTTGAGTTGACTTGGGTAACAGACATCTAGCTTCTACACCACATCCCCCCTTCTCCTGCTCTAACATGAGACCTCATCAGTACTCATTTTGGGTGCTGGTACTGTTTATATTGAGGTGCTGGAACATTAAGCCAATATTCTATAAGAGGTGAACTCAAGCAATAGAAAGTTAGAGGTGATATTATAGGACACACTATGTGAAACTTTGCTGCTCTGTCAGCAGTTTCCTGTGGAGTTTTTCAGTTTGCTGTAGTGTGTTCAACCACTGATCCAAGATAAGTTGCTAAGAAGTTTATCTCACATCAAAGACCTAACGAACTTATGACATAGAAGTCATATAGCCGAGCAGTATGTTCCACTCTTCAGTCCAAACCTTATGACAGTAGACTGTATATGTCAGTGGAGCCCCAGTTAGAGACAGATATGATACCTGCAGTGGTACTGATGACCCTGTTGTGGAGCACAGGTAGGAGGCTGTTATATTGATATACACTTGTGACAGTTACTGAGATATGTTTTGATATTGTAAGATATATTACCATTTGCAGGGCTAGTAAAATAACATGCAACTGGAAGCAGACAGTAAAAATGTGTCTCAAAGCAGGACAATGATGTGATCACCTGTAAATGTACTTTACTGTAGCCTAACTGTCCATCTGGGGACAGCCACTAATGTCAGTTAAGATGTGATGGTGTCATGCATCTGACTGTTGTATATTCAGTGTGTCAATGATTGATTGTATCTGTCTCTATGTAAATGAATGAGAGTATATATTATATTGGTGTTATGTTAGAGTAGGAGAAGGGAGGGGTGTAGATGATAGAGGTCTATGAGCTGAGTCAAGATCAACAGGTCCAACACTATACGTCAAGAAGAGAGAGAGAATGAGAGAAAGAGAGAGAGAGAGAGAGAGATGAGAAGAGAGAGAAGGGGTGGGGAGAGAGATTTGAGGAGGAGGAGAGAGAGAGAGGGTAGGGAGAGAGGAGGGTTGGGGAGAGAGAAAGGGAGGGGAGAGAGAAAGGGAGGGGAGATGGGAAAGGAGGGCATAGAGCAAGATAGGTGAGAGGGTAGGGAGAGAGGAGGGTTGGGGAGAGAGAGAGGGTAGGGAGAGAGAAAGAGAGAGAGAGAGAGAGAGAGAGAGAGAGAGAGAGAGAGAGAGAGAGAGAGAGAGAGAGAGAGAGAGAGAGAGAGAGAGAGAGAGAGAGGGAGAGAGAGATGAGAAGAGAGAGAAGGGGTGGGGGGAGAGATTTGAGGAGGTGGAGAGAGAGAGAGGGTAGGGATAGAGGAGGGTTGGGGAGAGAGAAAGGGAGAGGAGAGAGAAAGGGAGGGGAGATGGGAAAGGAGGGCATAGAGCAAGATAGGTGAGAGAGACGGGGAGGGGAGAGAGCTTTGAGAAGGAGAAAAGAGGGTTGGGGAGAGCAGGGTAGGAGAGAGGGAAGGGTAGAGGAGAGAGGAGGGTAGATACGAGAAAACGGTAGAGGAGAGAGGAGGGTAGGGGAGAAAGGAGGGAAGGGGAGAGTGGAGGGTAGGAGAGAAGGGTAAAGTAGAGAGGATGGGAGGGGAGGGGATAGAGAGATTTGCAGAGGAGAGAGGAGGGTGGAGGAGAGAGGAGGGTGGAGGAGAGAGGAGGGTGGAGGAGAGAGGAGGGGAGGGGAGAGAGGAGGGTGGAGGAGAGAGGAGGGGAGGGGAGAGAGGAGGTTGGAGGAGAGAGGAGGGGAGGGGAGAGAGGAGGGTGGAGGAGAGAGGAGGGGAGGGGAGAGAGGAGGGTGGAGGAGAGAGGAGGGTGGAGGAGAGAGAGGAGGTTGGAGGAGAGAGGAGGGGAGGGGAGAGAGGAGGGTGGAGGAGAGGAGGGGAGGGAGAGAGGATGGTGGAGGAGAGAGGAGGGTTGAGGAAAGAGGAGGGTGGAGGAGAAAGGAGGGGAGGGGAGAGAGGAGGGGAGGGGAGAGAGGAGGTTGGAGGAGAGAGGAGGGGAGGGGAGAGAGGAGAGGAGGGGAGAGAGGAGGTTGGAGGAGAGAGGAGGGGAGGGGAGAGAGGAAGGTGGAGGAGAGAGGAGGGTGGAGGAGAGAGGAGGGTGGAGGAGAGAGGAGGGTAGAGGAGAGAGGAGGGTGGAGGAGAGAGGAGGGTGGAGGAGAGAGGAGGGTGGAGGAGAGATGGGGAATGTGTTTACACATGGGTGTTGTTGCACCATACCAACGATAAGCCTGTCTTCCCATCACATCATGAAAGGTCATGTTATGTTGATTTAATCTCTGCCTCTCTCTTCCTCTGACTCCTCCCTTTCTCTCCATCTCTCTCTCTCTTTCTCCTCTGTCTCTCTCTTTCTCCTCAGAACTCCAGGCTCAAAGCGTCAGTCCACCAGGTAGGTAGAGTATAATTCTATAGTGATTATAGCAGTTCAATATTAGTCAACTTTATTATCCCACATTGAGAAAGTAATATGACCATAAACACTATTCTATAACCCAATAACAAGTAGTGTTTTATGGAACTACTGATACTTGACATATTATATATTATATTGGTCTGATGTTAGAGTTGGAGAAGGGGGGTGAGATGATAGAGGTCTGTTACCCAAGTCAACAGGTCTGATGCTATCTGTCAGGAAGAGAGAGAGAGAGGAACAGAGAGAGAGGAAGGAGAGAGAGAGAGAAGGCGTTGAGAGAGAGGGAGATGTCAACAGAGATGGGGCTGACAGACTAACATGCAGCCAACTGAATATCTTGTCATTACTGACTTCTCACCAGTGATGTCATCATAACCAGTAACCTTTTCCACTCTTGGTCCGGCTCAGCTTGACCCTGACCTCTGAAATTAATGATTTAAAAAATGATTTAAAAAAATGTAATTAGATTTAATCTCATCTGCAAAGAGAGTTACACATTTGCATGGAAGGAGAATGTACACTACATGACCAAAAGTATGTGGACACCTGCTCATCTAACATCTCATTCCAAAATCATGGGTATTAATATGGAGTTGGTGCCCCTTTGCTGCTATAACAGCCTCCAGTCTTCTGGGAAGGTTTCCACTAGATGTTGGAACATTGCTGCAGGGACTTGCTTCCATTCAGCCACAACAGCATTAGTGAGGTTGGCACTGATGTTGGGCGATTAGGCCTGGCTCACAGTCGGCGTTTCAATTCATCCCTAAAGGTATTCAATAGGGTTTAGGTCAGGGCCCTGTGCAGGCCAGTAAAGTTCTTCCACATCGATCTCAACAAACTATTTCTGTATGGACCTCGCTTTGTGTACAGGGGCATTGTCATGCTGAAACAGGAAAGGGCCTTCCCCAAACTGTTGCCACAAAGTTGGAAGCACAGAATAGTCTAGAATGTCATTGTCTGCTGTAGCGATTAGATTTCCCTTCAATGAAACTAAGGGGCCTAACACGATCCATTAAAAACAACCCCAGACCATTATTCCTCCTCCACCAAACTTTACAGTTGGCATTATGCTTTGGGCCAGGTAGCGTTCTCCTGGCATCTGCCAAACCCAGGTTTGTGGTTCTGACTGCCAGATGGGGAAACGTGATTCATCACTCCAGAGAAAGTGTTTCCACTCCAGCAGACGCTTGGCATTGCACATGTTGATCTTAGGCTTGTGTGCTGCTGCTCGGCCGTAGAAACCCATTTCATGAAGCTCCAGACGAACAGTTCTTGTGCTGAAGTTGCTTCCAGAGGAAGTTTGGAACTCGGAAGTGAGTGTTGCAACCGAGGACAGATGATTTTTACACGCGACAAACTTCAGCACTCGCGGTCCCGTTCTGTGAGCTTGTGTGAGCTACCACTTCGCAGCTAAGCCCCTGCTGCTCCTAGATGTTTCCACTTCACAATAACAGCACTTACAGTTGACCGGGGCAGCTCTAGCAGGGTAGACATTTGAAGAACTGACTTGTTGGAAAGGTAGCATACTATGATGGTGACATGTTGATTGTCACTGAGTTATTCAGTAAGGCCATTCTACAGCCAATGTTTGTCTATGGAGATTGCATGGCTGTGTGCTCGATTTTATTCACAGGTCAGGAACGGGTGTGGCTGAAATAGCCGAATCCACTAATTTGAAGGGGTGTCCACATACTTTTGTATTTACTGTAAGGTGTAGCTGGTTCGGCCCGTCCTCCACCACCCCAACCCAACACATCCCACTCAGCTTTAGGGTCTTAGTGAAACATTCATTGTTGGTTTCAGGTGTGTTAGGTCAAGGCCAGAGTGACAACCCACAGGACAGCAGACCACCAGGACTGAACAACCCAACAGCTGTTGAAAACATGAAGTGGTCATGTTTTTTATACAGACTCCTTTTGTCCTACAGTTTTCCATATAAGGCATCCTGACCTCATGAACGTTGACCAGTAAATCAAATCTAGTGATACACAACGAGACATTTCTGCCGTCCATTGTGACATTGTTGGAGGATAACCAACCTTCCAATTAACTATAATGCATTTCTCAGCCTCTATAAATGCTTGGTTACACAGTTTCTTCTGATAACAGTCTCCGGTGTCAACATTTCCAAGCCAACAAATACAGAGAGAAAAGAGAATCTGTAGACATGCTGAGATTAAAGAGCATCCTCTTTACCAGAATTCAGCCAGAATTCACAAGACCACAACATACGCAAATATGTCCCCTTTTGTGGAGGGGGGGGGGGGGGGTCTTTAATCAACCACAAGGCTGGGAGAGAGAGATAGTTCTTACTCACTGACAGACTGAGGAGGAGACAGGGGAGGAGGGAGAGAGAGAGAGATAGGAGAGAGATAGTTCTTACTCACTGACAGACTGAGGAGGAGACAGGGGAGGAGGGAGAGAGAGAGAGATATGAGAGAGAGATAGTTCTTACTCACTGACAGACTGAGGAGGAGACAGGGGAGGAGGGAGAGAGAGAGAGATAGGAGAGAGAGATAGTTCTTACTCACTGACAGACTGAGGAGGAGACAGGGGAGGAGGGAGAGAGAGATAGTTCTTACTCACTAACAGACTGAGGAGGAGACAGGGGAGGAGGGAGAGAGAGATAGGAGAGAGAGATAGTTCTTACTCACTGACAGACTGAGGAGGAGACAGGGGTGGAGGGAGAGAGAGATA
Source organism: Salvelinus fontinalis (assembly GCF_029448725.1). NCBI lineage: Eukaryota > Metazoa > Chordata > Actinopteri > Salmoniformes > Salmonidae > Salvelinus > Salvelinus fontinalis. The sequence goes on from NC_074669.1 coordinate 59,499,093, forward strand.
GTTCTTACTCACTGACAGACTGAGGAGGAGACAGGGGAGGAGGAAGAGAGAGAGATAGGAGAGAGAGATAGTTCTTACTCACTGACAGACTGAGGAGGAGACAGGGGAGGAGGGAGAGAGAGAGAGATAGGAGGGAGAGATAGTTCTTACTCACTGACAGACTGAGGAGGAGACAGGGGAGGAGGAAGAGAGAGAGATAGGAGAGAGAGATAGTTCTTACTCACTGACAGACTGAGGAGGAGACAGGGGAGGAGGGAGAGAGAGATAGGAGAGAGAGATAGTTCTTACTCACTGACAGACTGAGGAGGAGACAGGGGAGGAGGGAGAGAAAGAGAGATAGGAGAGAGAGATAGTTCTTACTCACTGACAGACTGAGGAGGAGACAGGGGAGGAGGGAGAGAGAGAGAGATAGGAGAGAGAGATAGTTCTTACTCACTGACAGACTGAGGAGGAGACAGGGGAGGAGGGAGAGAGAGAGAGATAGGAGAGAGAGAGATAGTTCTTACTAACAGACTGGGTTGGTAGAAGGAGACAGGGGAGGAGGGAGAGAGACAAACATTTAAATCAAATTAATATATTTTCATTAGTGACTTCTCACCAGTGATGTCATCATAACCAGTAACCTGTTCCTCTCTTGGCCCAGTCCAGCCTGACCCTGACATATAGCATCAGGCCTGTTGAGTTGACTTGGGTAACAGACCTCTAGCTTCTACACCACATCCCCCCTTCTCCTGCTCTAACATGAGACCTCATCAGTACTCATTTTGGGTGCTGGTACTGTTTATATTGAGGTGCTGGAACATTAAGCCAATATTGTATAAGAGGTGCTCAAGCAGTAGAAAGTTAGAGGTGATATTATAGGACACACTATGTGTAACGTTGCTGCTCTGTCAGCAGTTTCCTGTGGAGTTTTTCAGTTTGCTGTAGTGTGTTCGACCACTGATCCAAGATAAGTTGCTAAGAAGTTTATCTCACATCATTGAAGTTAGGACGTAATGAGAGAGAAGTCATATAGCCTAGCAGTATTTTTCACTCTTCAGTCCAAACCTTATGACAGTGACTTGTATATGTCAGTGGAGCCCCAGTTAGAGACAGATATGATACCTGCAGTGATACTGATGACCCTGTTCTGGAGCACAGGTAGGATGCTGTTATGTTGATAGACACTGGTGACAGTTACTGAGATATGTTTTGATATTGTAAGATATATTATAATTTGCAGGGCTAGTAAAAGAACATGCAACTGGAAGCAGACAGTAAAAATGTGTCTCAAAGCAGGACAATGATGTGATCACCTGTAAATGTACTTTACTGTAGCCTAACTGTCCATCTGGGGACAGGCACTAATGTCAGTTAAGTTGTGATGGTGTCATGCATCTGACTGTTGTATATTCAGTGTGTCAATGATTGATTGTATCTGTCTCTATGTAAATGAATGAGAGTATATATTATATTGGTGTTATGTTAGAGTAGGAGAAGGAGGGGTGTAGATGATAGAGGTCTATGAGCTGAGTCAAGATCAACAGGTTCAACACTATATGTCAAGAATAGAGAGAGAACGAGAGAGAGAGAGAGAGAGGGAGAGATGAGCAGAACGAGAGGGAGGAGAGAGGAAGGGTGGGGAGAGCAGAGGACAGGAGGGGACAGAGGAGGGTAGGGGAGAGAGGAGGTAGAGGAGGGAGGAGGGTAAGGGAGAGAAAAGGAGAGGGGAGAGAGAGAATTGTGGAGGAGAGAGAAAGAGAGAGAAGGGGAGGGAAGAGAGAGGGGGGGGGAAGAGAGGGGGGAGGGGAGAGAGATTTGTGGAGAAGAGAGAAAGAGTAAGGGAAGGGCTCCACTAGGGCCCTCTCAGCCAGCCGGCTCCACTAGGGCCCTCTCAGCCAGCCTGCTCCACTAGGGCCCTCTCAGCCAGCCTTCTCCATTAGGGCCCTCTCAGCCAGCCTGCTCCACTAGGGCCCTCTCAGCCAGCCTGCTCCACTCGGGCCCTCTCAGCCAGCCTGCTCCACTAGGTCCCTCTCAGCCAGCCTGCTCCATTAGGGCCCTCTCAGCCAGCCGGCTCCACTAGGGCCCTCTCAGCCAGCCGGCTCCACTAGGGCCTTCTCAGTCAGCTGGTGTCTGTAGGAGAGTGTGAGCTGTGTGTACAATAAGTAGAAGTACAAATGTCAAGGGAAATGAACTAAAGTGATAAATCTAGTCCTAGTTTTTATTTACTGTGGTGTTTGTTCTCCACTGGTTACCCTGTTCTCATCACAACAGGTCACACATTCTGCTGACATGATTGCACACTGTGGTATTTCACCTAACAGATACAGAAGCTTCTCAATATTATATTTGTTTTCAAATTATTTTGGGTGCCTTGTAATATGAGAGAAATATATGTCTCCTATATCATCGTACATTGGGCAGCAGGTTAGGAAGTGCAGCTCAGTTTCCACCTCATTTTGTGGGCAGTGGGCACATAGCCTGTCTTCCCTCTGACTATGGAGACCTCTCTCAATAACAAGATGTCCAGTACACCTTTATAAAAGGTGAACTCCAGCAGTAGAAAGTTAGAGTTGATAGTATAGCAGACGCTATGTGAAACGTTGCTGCCATGTGAGCAGTTTCCTGTGGGGGTTTTCAAAACAGATGAGTTTGCTGTTGGTAGCTGGGTTCAACCACTGATCAAAGATAAGATGCTGAGAAGTTTATCTTTCATCATTGAAGTAAGGAACTAATGAGATAAAAGTCATATTGCCTAGCAGTAAACTCTCTGCCCGACCCCCACCAGTCTAGTACATAACTTAAACTCTCTCACCGACCCCCACCAGTATAGTATATAACTCAACTCTCTCCCTGACCCCCACCAGTCTAGTACATAACTCAACTCTCTCACCGACCCCCACCAGTATAGTATATAACTCAACTCTCTCCCTGACCCCCACCAGTCTCGTACATAACTCAACTCTCTCCCTGACCCCCACCAGTCTAGTACATAACTCAACTCTCTCCCTGACCCCCACCAGTCTAGTACATAACTCAACTCTCTCCCCGACCCCCACCAGTATAGTATATAACTCAACTCTCTCCCTGACCCCCACCAGTCTAGTACATAACTCAACTCTCTCCCTGACCCCCACCAGTCTAGTACATAACTAAGCTCTCTCCCTGACCCCCACCAGTCTAGTACATAACTCAACTCTCTCACCGACCCCCACCAGTCTAGTACATAACTCAACTCTCTCTCCGACCCCCACCAGTCTAGTCAAAAACTAAACTCTCTCCCTGACCCCCACCAGTCTAGCACGTAATTCAACTCTCTCCCTGACCCCCACCAGTCTAGCACATAATTCAACTCTCTCCCTGACCCCCACCAGTTTAGTACATAACTCAACTATCTCCCTGACCCCCACCAGTCTAGTACATAACTCAACTCTCCCTGACCCCCACCTGTATAGTACACAAATCAACCCTCGCTCTGACCCCATCTTGTCTAGTACACAACTCATCTCTCTCCCGACCCCCACCAGTCTAGTACATAACTCAATTCTCTCCCGACCCCCACCAGTCTAGTACATAACTCATCTCTCACCCTGACCCCCACCAGTCCATTTTATAACTCATCTCTCTCCCCGACCTCATCCAGTCTAGTACTTAACTGAACTCTTGATCTGACACCACCAGTCTAGTACATAATTCAACTCCCTCCCTGACCCCATCCAGTCTAGTACATAATTCAACTCTCTCCCCGACCCCCACCACACCAATATATAACTAATCTCTCTCCCCGACCACATCCAGTCTAGTACTTAACTGAACTCTTGATCTGACACCACCAGTCTAGTACATAATTCAACTCTCTCCCCGACCCCATCCAGTCTTGTACACAACTCAACTCTCCCTCCAACCCCTACCAGTCTAGTCAATAACTCAATTCTCTCCCTGACCCCCACCAGTCTAGTACACAACTCAATTCTCTCATCGACCCCCACCAGTCTAGTACATAACTCAACTCTCTCTCCAACACAATTTCATTCCTACTTTTTGACTACGTATTTATCCCAAGGGAAAGGATTGGAAACACCTAAACGTACATTAACACAGAAACACCACAATTCATCTCATATGACCTAGTAGTACTGTAGAGCTCTTTAACATCCACACAATATACACTACATTACATCCTCCATATAATTCATCTCATATGACCTAGTAGTACTGCAGAGCTCTTTAACATCCACACAATATACACTACATTACATCCTCCATATAATTCCTCTCATATGACCTAGTAGTACTGTAGAGCTCTTTAACATCCACACAATATACACTACATTACATCCTCCATATAATTCATCTCATATGACCTAGTAGTACTGTGGATCTCTTTAACATCCACACAATATACACTACATTACATCCTCCATATAATTCATCTCATATGACCTAGTAGTACTGCAGATCTCTTTAACATCCACACAATATAGCTGGGTCTCCATGTCCTGTCCCTATGTGTCCACTGCCCTGCAGAGCCCAAACCCAACACATCCCACTCAGCTTTAGGGTCTTAGTGAAACATTCATTATTGGTTTCAGGTATATTAGGTCAAGGCCAGAGTGACAACCCACAGGACAGCAGACCCCCAGGACAGGACTGAACAACCCAGCAGCTGTTGAAAACATGAAGTGGGCATCTTTTCAATACAGACTCCTTTTGTTGTACTGTTTTCAATATAAGACATCCAGACCCTATTCAAGTTGTCCTGTACACCCTTATAAGAGGTGAACTCAAGCAGTAGAAAGTTAGATGTGACATTATAGGACACACTATGTGTAACTTTGCTGCTCTGCCAGCAGTTTCCTGTGGAGTTTTTCTAATGTTAGTGTTTCCTGTAGGTAGGTGGGTTTAACTGATTGTATCTGCTTAAGTGTGTCACATCATAGAAGTAAGGAAGTAATGATATAGAAGTCATATAGCCAAGCAGTATTTCTCACTCTTCAGTCCTCTCTTCATGACAGTAGTCTACTTTCACTCAGTGGAGCCCCAGTTAGAGACAGATATGATACCTGCAGTGATACTGATGACCCTGTTCTGGAGCACAGGTAGGATTCTGTTATACTGATATACACTTGTGACAGTTACTGAGATATGTTTTGATATTGTAAGATATATTATAATTTGCAGGGCTAGTAAAATAACATACAACTGGAAGCAGACAGTAAAAATGTGTCTCAAAGCAGGACAATGATGTGATCACCTGTAAATGTACTTTACTGTAGCCTAACTGTCCATCTTGGGACAGGCACTAATGTCAGTTAAGTTGTGATGGTGTCATGCATCTGACTGTTGTATATTCAGTGTGTCAATGATTGATTGTATCTGTCTCTATGTAAATGAAAGAGTATATTTTATGTATCTATTTAATATTGGTCTTATGTTAGAGTAGGAGAAGGGGGAGTGTCGACGCCAGAGTTCTGTAACCTGAGTCAAGCTCAACAGGCCTGATGCTACATGTCAGGAAGAGAGAACGAGAGAGAGGAAAGAGGGGGTGGGGAGGGCAGAGGAGAGGAGAGGAGAGGAGGAGGGGAGAGAGTATAGCTGAGGGAAGGAGGGGGTGGGGAGGGCAGAGGAGAGAGATAGGAGGGGAGGAGACAGAGTATAGCTGAGGGAAAGAAGGGGTGGGGAGAGGAGGGGAGGGGAGGAGACAGAGTATAGCTGAGGGAAGGAGGGGGTGGGGAGGGCAGAGGAGAGGAGGGGAGGGGAGGAGACAGAGTATAGCTGAGGGAAGTAGGGGGTGGGGAGGGCAGAGGAGAGAGAGAGGAGGGGAGGAGACAGAGTATAGCTGAGGGAAGTAGGCATGATGAGGGTGCTGCAGCGCCCCCACAACAATAAAAAAATACGTAAGTAATTTATATTTTTTGTAAACTTCCGGGAACATTTTTTCACCCTAGTAGTCTAGTACTGTATCAGCGGTTTGATATAGCCTTCTGTAGGGAGCCAAAAATACACTTTTTGCTTATAAGGGCGGCAGGTAGCCTAGTGGTTAAAGCGTTGGGCCAGTAACTGAAAGGTTGTCTACCTACCTCTGGTATAATGCATTTCCACCTCTCACTCCATCAGTGTTACTCTGTCTGCATCCTAATCCCTACCTGTAGTCTACCTACCTCTGGTATAATGCATTTCCACCTCTCACTCCATCAGTGTTACTCTGTCTGCATCCTAATCCCTACCTGTAGTCTACCTACCTCTGGTATAATGCATTTCCACCTCTCACTCCATCAGTGTTGCTCTGTCTGCATCCTAATCCCTACCTGTAGTCTACCTACCTCTGGTATAATGCATTTCCACCTCTCACTCCATCAGTGTTGCTTGTCCATCTTCCTGAATTAAAAGATGAACAGATCAATATTGCTGCATAACGTCATTAAATATTGCTAAGTTATTTATCTATAGTGTGGATGTAGGGCTGTTTTTAGTATATAATGAGCACCCAGATGCTGCGTAGGCAACACAATAATATCAGACAGACAAGCTGGCCCTGCTGCCTCCGTGTTGACTACTATGTTGCAATATGAATATTCTCAGAGTTGTCTTGTTGATACTAAATGTTTCAGTTCCTCCGAGCCGCCTCGTTCATTTATACAATGTTTCAATATTCTCAGAGCCACCTTGTTGATGCAATGCTTCAGTATTCACAGAATGTTTCCTTTCCCTGGTGAATAATGCAGACAGGCAAATACAAAATGAACTGGGTGCAGACATCATAAGGAACATCTCTGAATGCAGAGCAACAATTTTGTTGGGAAGCACATGAGACAATGACACTGTCATAGTACACAATAGGAACCGCTCCACAAGGGTGACTTCATATACATTATAGCAGGGGGTCGACGACGTTTTTAATGAGTGCCACTCTACAATTGATCCTACAATTTCTAAAGATCTGCGTGACTAATTATTTCCATATAAGCATTTTAAGCTACTCAACTGTGCCCAAAAAATGTTTAACTGCCCACAAACTGAATATTTTTAGCTGGCTACTGGACAGAAACGTTGTTCATTCAACCAGACCACGGAGCCCCACTATGCATTGCCTTCCTGTATGGAGGCGCTGTCCAATCAGCGGTGCAGCCTTAAAGTTAAATATTGTATTGTTTTTGTTCATTTCTGAGTGATGTTCTGTCGATTCCCTGCGTCATTTTATGTTTTCATGTGTATCTGAGTTATTTGCCTTCAATCAGGCAGAAATATGTCCGGTATGACGTAGCACCGTGATAAAGTCTCACTACACTGGAAGTTAATAGGAATATGACTTTTAGATCGCCAAAACGTTATTCATACACGTCAGATTTCAATACTGGACGATATAACTCGGGAGGTCTTCTCTCGAATGAGCCATTGATCATATTTATGTGATATTCCTGCCTTGAGAAACGGAGGGTCTAACACGTTTCTCCTATTAGTCTGCCTCTTTAGTCCAGGGTGCATTGCGTGGTGCCTTTGCCAGAGACATTATAGAAAGGAGATAGGAATCCAATTTAATAGAACAATGTATAACACCCTTTCCAGCAGACTGTTGACCAATCACGTTCAGGTTGTCATGCTGCGTCACGCAATCCCTTCTCATAGTCAGTATACTTTATGTCGAGAAATGTGCCTATTTTCTTCGAAAGTACGTAATGCCACGATTCCAAAGCTAAACGATACTACAGAGAGCAAGTTAATTACCTCACATCTCGGAAAAGATTAGTAATGTTGTACTTCTTGTTGACTAAATTCGAGTTAATGTTTGGTTTTGAGCTAGCGCCCAGTAGACTCCCATTCACTCCTTGAAGGAGAGCGATCCCTGTCCCAGAACCACCCAGAATGCACCGCGTGGGCCAATGACGTTTCATTGTCAACGTTTCCCATCTCCTCAAAAGTATATCTGCCGTTGTGATTTAAACTCCACTCTGTGAGACACATCGATCTGCAGGTTGAACATGGTGAGATTGTAGACTCCTACATTGATAGTGCAGTTTGTTTAGGTGAGATCATTGCATTGTGGATTTTGTACTCGATTTGAGCTGCAACAGATTCCCTCAATGATTTTCCATATTTCTACCAACCTTATTATAACGCAGAAAGGAAAGATCTGTTAACAAAAATGATTGTTCTCACACATTAGTGTTATTTAACACAGTAAATTAAAAAGAATGAGTGGTTGCGGGTGGATTTTTCCTTTAATGTGTAGATTTTCCTTTTGTATTTCATAATTTTCTTCATTCTTTGGTTGAGTCTGTTTGTCGTTATGCGTCCTTGTCGATTGAAGGCCTAAGAAATTCCTTTGATGTCAAATCAAATCAAGTTTATTTTATATAGCCCTTCGTACATCAGCTAATATCTCGAAGTGCTGTACAGAAACCCAGCCTAAAACCCCAAACAGCAAGCAATGCAGGTGTAAAAGCACAGTGGCTAGGAAAAACTCCCTAGAAAGGCCAAAACCTAGGAAGAAACCTAGAGAGGAACCAGGCTATGAGGGGTGGCCAGTCCTCTTCTGGCTGTGCCGGGTGGAGATTATAACAGAACATGGCCAAGATGTTCAAAATGTTCATAAATGACAAGCATGGTCAAATAATAATCAGGAATAAATGTCAGTTGGCTTTTCATAGCCGATCATTAAGAGTTGAAAACAGCAGGTCTGGGACAGGTAGGGGTTCCATAACCGCAGGCAGAACAGTTGAAACTGGAACAGCAGCAAGGCCAGGTGGACTGGGGACAGCAAGGAGTCATCATGCCCGGTAGTCCTGACGTATGGTCCTAGGGCTCAGGTCCTCCGAGAGAGAGAAAGAAAGAGAGAAGGAGAGAATTAGAGAGAGCATACTTAAATTCACACTGGACACTGGATAAGACAGGAGAAGTACTCCAGATATAACCAACTGACCCTAGCCCCCCGACACATAAACTACTGCAGCATAAATACTGGAGGCTGAGACAGGAGGGGTCAGGAGACACTGTGGCCCCATCCGATGATACCCCCGGACAGGGCCAAACAGGAAGGATATAACCCCACCCACTTTGCCAAAGCACAGCCCCCGCACCACTAGAGGGATATCTTCAACCACCAACTTACAATCCTGAGACAAGGCCGAGTATAGCCCACAAAGATCTCCACCACAGCACAAACCAAGACGGGGGGGGCGCCAACCCAGACAGGAAGATCACGTCAGTAACTCAACCCACTCAAGTGACGCACCCCTCCTAGGGACGGCATGAAAGAGCACCAGTAAGCCAGTGACTCAGCCCCTGTACTAGGTGTGACGACCTGTCAAATCTGTCAAGGTGTCTGCCTGGAGAGAGTCTCCTCCATGAATGGGGAAGTGGTGTATTTATCCTGGGAGAGTGGGCCCAGGTGTTTCCCATGTAGCTGACGACCCTCCCAACTCCGCCCACCGGCATCCTAATAAGGAAACAAGAGCAAAGAGAGAGAAAACGGTAGACAGAGTGGGAGGGTCGTCACATAGGGTTAGAGGCAGAGAATCCCAGTGGGGAGAGGGGAACCGGCCAGGCAGAGACAGCAAGGGCGGTTCGTTGCTCCAGAGCCTTTCCGTTCACCTTCACACTCCTGGGCCAGACTACACTCAATCATATGACCTACTGAAGAGATAAGTCTTCAGTAAAGACTTAAAGGTTGAGACCGAGTCTGCGTCTCTCACATGGGTAGGCAGACCATTCCATAAAAATGGAGATCTATAGGAGAAAGCCCTGCCTCCAGCTGTTTGCTTAGAAATTCTAGGGACAATTAGGAGGCCTGCGTCTTGTGACCGTAGCGTACGTGTAGGTATGTACGGCAGGACCAACTCGGAAAGATAGGTAGGAGCAAGCCCATGTAACGCTTTATAGGTTAACAGTAAAACCTTGAAATCAGCCCTTGCCTTAACAGGAAGCCAGTGTAGGGAAGCTAGCACTGGAGTAATATGATCAAATTTCTTGGTTCTAGTCAGGATTCTAGCAGCCGTATTTAGCACTAACTGAAGTTTATTTAGTGCTTTATCCGGGTAGCCGGAAAGTAGAGCATTGCAGTAGTCTAACCTAGAAGTAACAAATGCATGGATTAATTTTTCTGCATCATTTTTGGACAGAAAATTTCTGATTTTTGCAATGTTACGTAGATGGAAAAAAAGCTGTCCTTGAAACAGTCTTGATATGTTCGTCAAAAGAGAGATCAGGGTCCAGAGTAACGCCGAGGTCCTTCAGTTTTATTTGAGACGACTTTACAACCATCAAGATTAATTGTCAGATTTAACAGAAGATCTCTTTGTTTCTTGGGACCTAGAACAAGCATCTCTATTTTGTCCGAGTTTAAAAGTAGAAAGTTTTCAGCCATCCACTTCCTTATGTCTGAAACACAGGCTTCTAGCGAGGGCAATTTTGGGGCTTCACCATGTTTCATTGAAATGTACAGCTGTGTGTCATCGGCATAGCAGTGAAAGTTAACATTATGTTTTCGAATGACATCCCCAAGAGGTAAAATATATAGTGAAAACAATAGTGGTCCTAAAACGGAACCTTGAGGAACACCGAATGTACAGTTGATTTGTCAGAGGACAAACCATTCACAGAGACAAACTGATATCTTTCCGACAGATAAGATCTAAACCAGGCCAGAACTTGTCCGTGTAGACCAATTTGGGTTTCCAGTCTCTCCAAAAGAATGTGGTGATCGATGGTGTCAAAGGCAGCACTAAGCTCTAGTAGCACGAGGACAGATGCAGAGCCTCGGTCTGACGCCATTAAAAGGTCATTTACCACCTTCACAAGTGCAGTCTCAGTGCTTAGATGGGGTCTAAAACCAGACTGAAGCATTTCGTATACATTGTTTGTCTTCAGGAAGGCAGTGAGTTGCTGCGCAACAGCTTTTTCAAAAAAAATTGAGAGGAATGGAAGATTCGATATAGGCCGATAGTTTTTTATATTTTCTGGGTCAAGGTTTGGCTTTTTCAAGAGAGGCTTTATTACTGCCACTTTTAGTGAGTTTGGTACACATCCGGTGGATAGAGAGCCGTTTATTATGTTCAACATAGGAGGGCCAAGCACATGAAGCAGCTCTTTCAGTAGTTTAGTTGGAATAGGATCCAGTATGCAGCTTGAAGGTTTAGAGGCCATGATTATTTTCATCATTGTGTCAAGAGATATAGTACTAAAACACTTAAGTGTCTCTCCCGATCCCAGGCCCTGGCAGAGCTGTGCAGATCCAGGACAGCTAAGCCCTGGAGGAATACGCAGATTTAAAGAGGAGTCCGTAATTTGTTTTCTAATGATCATGATCTTTTCCTCAAAGAAGTTCATGAATTTATTACTGCTGAAGTGAAAGCCATCCTCTCTTGGGGAATGCTGCTTTTTAGTTAGCTTTGCAACAGTATCAAAAAGAAATTTTGGATTGTTCTTATTTTTCTCAATTAAGTTGGAAAAGTAGGATGATCGAGCAGCAGTGAGGGCTCTTCGATACTGCACGGTACTGTCTTTCCAAGCTAGTCGGAAGACTTCCAGTTTGGTGTGGCGCCATTTCCGTTCCAATTTTCTGGAAGCTTGCTTCAGAGCTCGGGTATTTTCTGTATACCAGGGAGCTAGTTTCTTATGACAAATGTTTTTCGTTTTTAGGGGTGCAACTGCATCTAGGGTATTGCGCAAGGTTAAATTGAGTTCCTCAGTTAGGTGGTTAACTGATTTTTGTCCTCTGACGTCCTTGGGTAGGCAGAAGCAGTGGCGTGCCGTGGGCCTGGGGCCTGGGCCTTCAGTGAGGTACTACACAGTCCCACCCGAATTAATCCACCTCTTATTACCATCATTATGATGCCATGGCTCTAGACACTATACATTTAGACAGAAACGCAGTATAACCAGGCGTTGCGTCACCTTGAAATTGACAAATTGACATTTTTGGGTAAACAGTGTTTACCCAAAAACATGACACAATCAATGAGTCTTTTCAATATTTCCCTTCACCTTTTCATTGTGCAGCTCCGTTGCCCTGCGCGCTTGTTCTTTGAGCTGTAGATCCACTCCGGTGTCCCCAAAAGTTTTCAAAAGCACCATTGCTTGTAAGTGCCCAGCCGTACTTTGGTGTCTCGTTGCTGCCTTGGTTAGACAACTCAAGTTTGCAAAGCCAGTGTGGCTCCAAACACCAAATCGATCACTTGCAAATAATAGGCATTCCCAGCAGTACAGTTTGCAGTGCTTCTCGGAGCCTGTGAGCCATCTGATAGCGCTCGTAGTTGAAACTTTGAAAGTGGCGAGCGAACGAACCCCTTTCCCGCCTGTGACAGGCTTTGTGGCGTCGGGCGACCTCTCCTTACAATGTCTAACTTTTCTTGAAAAGTTCGTCTTGAGAATGCCGTTATAATTATATCCTCGACCAAATCGATATCTTCTCCTCCTTCCGCCATTGTGGGTTGAAAAAACAGCTTAGTAGTACGCAAATTAATTCGTTTATCAAATTCAGTTTCCTAGATCTGTATAGACCTGCCCATAGGACCTGCCTCTCAATATTGGTAATCCAATCAAAAGACGTGCACGCACTACGCCTGCTAGCTGGCTCCTGTGTAACACTGGAGCCAGCCAGCAGGCGTACAATAGCCAACTCTAAAGCTGATTGGTTGACACTAAATTTTCATTTCCATTCACTATAAGCTACAAGCGCCCGCACTGTTGATTCTGAAGGCCTGAGGGCAGATTTTAGACCCCTGGCAACACATGATGGCTGAATATGATTGGATAAAAGATCTAACATAAAGACCAGCCCTCCAAATCTCAACCTGGGGCTGGAAGCAGTGCAACCAAGAGGAAAGCTATGAAATGAAGAGTATAACTCTTACTCTGGGGAATAATTTAATACATATTTGTGGGAAAATATATTTAAAAAAAAATTATATTCTGATGATGTTTAGGCCAGCAGAGAAGGCCTTGCAGACCCTGACGGCCCACCACTGGGCAGAAGGAGTTTGGAAGGGCATCAAGGAATTTTTGTGTTGTCTGAGAATTTATAGCACGACTTTTGATGCTCCTTGGTTGGGGTCTGAGCAGATTATTTGTTGCGATTGCAAACGTAATAAAATGGTGGTCCGATAGTCCAGGATTATGAGGAAAAACATTAAGATCTACAACATTTATTCCATGGGACAAAACTAGGTCCAGAGTATGACTGTGGCAGTGAGTAGGTCCAGAGACATGTTGGACAAAACCCACTGAGTCGATGATGGCTCCGAAAGCCTTTTGGAGTGGGTCTGTGGACTTTTCCATATGAATATTAAAATCACCAAAAATTAGAATATTATCTGCTATGACTACAAGGTCCGATAGGAATTCAGGGTACTCAGTGAGGAACGCTGTATATGGCCCAGGAGGCCTGTAAACAGTAGCTATAAAAAGTGATTGAGTAGGCTGCATAGATTTCATGACTAGAAGCTCAAAAGACGAAAACATTATTATTTTTTTTGTAAATTCAAATTTGCTATCGTAAATGTTAGCAACACCTCCGCCTTTGCGGGATGCACGGGGGATATGGTCACTAGTGTAACCAGGAGGTGAGGCCTCATTTAACACAGTAAATTCATCAGGCTTAAGCCATGTTTCAGTCAGGCCAATCACATCAAGATTATGATCAGTGATTAGTTCATTGACTATAACTGCCTTTGAAGTGAGGGATCTAACATTAAGTAACCCTATTTTGAGATGTGAGGTATCGTGATCTCTTTCAATAATGGCAGGAATGGAGGAGGTCTTTATCCTAATGAGATTGCTAAGGCGAACACCGCCATGTTTAGTTTTGCCCAACCTAGGTCGAGGCACAGACACAGTCTCAATGGGGATGGCTGAGCTGACTACACTGACTATGCTAGTGGCAGACTCCACTAAGCTGGCAGGTTGGCTAACAGCCTGCTGCCTGGCCTGCACCCTATTTCATTGTGGAGCTAGAGGAGTTAGAGCCCTGTCTATGTTGGTAGATAAGATGAGAGCACCCCTCCAGCTAGGATGGAGTCCGTCACTCCTCAGCAGGTCAGGCTTGGTCCTGTTTGTGGGTGAGTCCCAGAAAGAGGGCCAATTATCTACAAATTCTATCTTTTGGGAGGGGCAGAAAACAGTTTTCAACCAGCGATTGAGTTGTGAGACTCTGCTGTAGAGCTCGTCACTCCCCCTAACTGGGAGGGGGCCAGAGAATTACTCGATGCCGACACATCTATCTAGCAGATTTACACGCTGAAGCTATGTTGCGCTTGGTGACCTCTGACTGTTTCATCCTAACATCGTTGGTGCCGACGTGGATAACAATATCTCTATACTCTCTACACTCGCCACTTTTAGCTTCTGCCAGCACCATCTTCAGATTAGCCTTAACGTCGGTAGCCCTGCCCCCTGGTAAACAGTGTATGATCGCTGGGTGATTCGTTTTAAGTCTAATACTGCGGGTAATGGAGTCGCCAATGACTAGGGTTTTCAATTTGTCAGAGCTAATGGTGGGAGCCTTCGGCGTCTCAGACCCCGTAACGGGAGGAGTAGAGACAAGAGAAGACTCGGCCTCAGACTCCGACTTGCTACTTAATGGGGAAAACCGGTTGAAAGTTTCTGTCGGCTGAATGAGCGACACCAGTTGAGCATTCCTACAGCATTTCCCTCCAGAAGCCATGAGAAAGTTGTCCGGCTGTGGGGACTGTGCGGGGGGGGGGGGGTTTATACTACTATCTGTACTTACTGGTGGCACACTGGTTTCATCCTTTCCTACACTGAAATTACCCTTGCCTAACGATTGCGTCTGAAGCTGGGCTTGCAGCACAGCTATCCTCGCCATAAGGCGATCGTTCTCCTGTATATTATGAGCAAAGGCGACTGCAATTAGAAGACATCATGTTAATGTTACTACTTAGCTTCGGCTGTTGAAAGTGCTGACGAACCATGTCCAGATAAAGCGTCCGGAGTGAAAAAGTTGAATGAGGGAAAAAAGTTGTGATGGAAAAACTAAAAATATAAACGGTAATTAAAAAGTAAAAAGAAAAACAAAACGTAAAGTTGTCAGCTAGCAAAGTAAGGTATGTCTGCCTTTTATTTCAATACATGTGTAAGACTTATCTGGCATAGTTTACATTCCCAGTCAGCTGTTTTATGCTCTGGTGTCTTTCACATTGATGTGGATATTTGAAGTCAGCCGTTGAAGCTTGTAAACTCAGCAAAAAAAAGAGGTCCCTTTTTCAAGACCCTGTCTTTCAAAGATAATTCGTAAAAATCCAAATATCTTCACAGATCTTCATTGTGAAGGGTTTAAACACTGTTTCTCATGCTTTTTCAATTAAACATAAACAATTAATGAACATGCACCTCTGGAACGGTCGGTAAGACACTAACAGCTTACAGATGGTAGGGAATTAAGGTCACAGTTATGAAAACTTAGGACACTAAAGAGGCCTTTCTAAAACCAAAAGAAAGATGCCCAGGGTCCCTGCTCATCTGTGTGAACATGCCTTAGGCATGCTGCAAGGAGGCATGAGGACTGCAGATGTGACATATTGTGAGACGCCTAAGACAGCTCTACAGGGAGACAGGACGGACAGCTGATCATCCTCGCAGTGGCAAACCACGTGTAACAGCACCTGCACAGGATCGGTACATCCAAACATCACACCTACGGGACAGGTACAGGATGGCAACAGCAACTGCCCTATATACACCAGGAATGCACAATCCCTCCATCAGTGCTCAGACTGTCCGCAATAGGCTGAGAGAGGCTGGACTTAGGGCTTGTAGGTCTGTTGTAACGCAGGTCCTCACCAGACATCACCGTCGCCTTTGGGCACAAACCCACCGTCGCTGGACCAGACAGGACTGGCAAAAAGTGCTCTTCACTGATGAGTCGCACTTTTGTCTCATCAGGGGTGATGGTCAGATTTGCGTTTATTGTCGAAGGAATGAGCGTTACACCGAGGCCTGTACTCTGGAGCAGGATCGATTTGGAGGTGGAGGGTCCGTCATGGTCTGGGGCTGTGTGTCCCAGCATCATCGGACTGAACTTGTTGTCATTGCCGGCAATGTCAATGCTGTGCGTTACAGGGAAGACATCCTCCTCTCTCATGTGGTACCCTTCCTGCATGCTCATCCTGACATGACCCTCCAGCATGACAATGCCACTAGCCATATTGCTCGTTCAGTGCGTGATTTCCTGCAAGACAGGAATGTCAGTGTTCTGCCATGGCCAGCGAAGAGCCCGGATCTCAATTCCATTGAGCACGTCTGGGACCTGTTGGATCGGAGGGTGAGGGCTTGGGCCATTCCCCCCAGAAATGTCCGGGAACGTGCAGGTGCCTTGGTGGAAGAGTGGGGTAACATCTCACAGCAAGAACTAGCAAATCTGGTGCAGTCCATGAGGAGGAGATGCACTGCAGTACTTAATGCATCTGGTGGCCACACCAGATACTGACTGTTACTGACCCCCCACCCCCCTTTGTTCAGGGACACATTATTCAATTTCTGTTAGTCACATGTCTGTGGAACTTATTCAGTTTATGGGTCAGTTGTTGAATCTTGTTATGTTCTTACAAATATTTACACATGTTAAGTTTGCTGAAAATAAACACAGTTGACAGTAAGAGGACGTTTCTTTTTTTGCTGAGTTTATTATGCATCTATTTCATTCTACTATTCCACCAGTAGAATAAATGAGTCAATGTAGCCTCTGTATGATGAGGTTGAGTAGTACATTGTACATCCATTCCACAGACCTTTAAACCTAATATAAACCTAATATTGCAGTGATAATTAATGTCTGGGGGCAGCTTTGTTAGTTTTTGCTGTTCTCCAAATAGTATTTTAGAGTTTTTAAGTACAGTAAATTATCAGGTGGGGGGATTTCTACACACCCCATTTAGCCATACCCTAGGTTTAGCTGTATTTATACACATCCCATTTAGCCATACCCTAGGTTTAGCTGTATTTATACACACCCCATTTAGCCATACCCTAGGTTTAGCTGTATTTCTACACATCCCATTTAGCCATACCCTAGGTTTAACTGTATTTCTATACACCCCATTTAGCCATACCCTATTTTTTGCTGTATTTCTACACACCCCATTTAGCCATACCCTAGGTTTAGCTGTATTTCTACACACCCCATTTAGCCATACCCTAGGTTTAGCAGTATTTCTACACACCCCATTTAGCCATACCCTAGGTTTATCTGTATTTCTACACACCCCATTTAGCCATACCCTAGATTTAGCTGTATTTCTACACACCCCATTTAGCCATACCCTAGGTTTAGCTGTATTTCTACACACCCCATTTAGCCATACCCTAGGTTTAGCTGTATTTCTACACACCCCATTTAGCCATACCCTAGGTTTAGCTGTATTTCTACACATCCCATTTAGCCATACCCTAGGTTTAGCTGTATTTATACACACCCCATTTAGCCATATCCTAGGTTTAGCTGTATTTATACACACCCCATTTAGCCATACCCTAGGTTTAGCTGTATTTCTACACATCCCATTTAGCCATACCCTAGGTTTAGCTGTATTTCTACACATCCCATTTAGCCATACCCTAGGTTTAGCTGTATTTCTACACACCCAAACTACTTAATGTGGCTATGGGACAGAGGAGGAGGGGAGGGGAGATGGGGAGAGAGGGAGATGTCAACAGAGATGGGGCTGACAGACTAACATGCAGTCAACTCAATATCTTTTCATAACTGACTTCTCACCAGTGATGTCATCACAACCAGTAACCTTTTCCACTCTTCCACTCTTTGTCCGGCTCAGCTTGACCCTGACCTTTGAATTTCATTATTTAAAAAACAGACAGAAGCAAATGTATTAAGTTAGATCCACCACATGTTTCAATCAGACCACCATAGTCCCTGTGTCCAAGAACACCAAGGTAACCTGCCTAAATGACTACTGACCCGTAGTACTCACGTCTGTAGCCATGAAGTGTTTTGAAAGGCTGGTCATGGCTCACATCAACACCATCATCCCAGAAACCCTAGACCCACTCCAAATTCCATACCGCCCCAACAGATCCACAGATGATGCCATCTCTGCTGCACTCAACACTGCCCCTTCCCACCTGGACAAAAGGAACACCTATGTGAGAATGCTGTTCATTGACTACAGCTCAGCGTTCAACACCATAGTGCCCTCAAAGCTCATCACTAAGCTAAGGACCCTGTGACTGAACACCTCCCTCTGCAACTGGATCCTGGACTCCTGACGGGCCGCCACCAGGTGGTAAGGTTAGGTAACAACACATCCACCACGCTGATCCTCAACACGGGGGCTGTGTGCTCAGTCCCCTCCTGTACTCCCTGTTCATTCATGACTGCACGCCGAGGCATGACTCCAACACCATTAAGTTTGCCGATGACACAACAGTGGTAGGCCTGATCACTGACAACAGTGCGACAGCCTATAGGGAGGAGGTCAGAGACCTGGCCGTGTGGTGCCAGGACAACAACCTCTCCCTCAACGTGATCAAGACAAAGGAGATGATTGTGAAAGACAGGAAAAGGAGGACCGAGCACGCCCCCATTCTCATCAACGGGGCTGTAGTGGAGCAGGTTGAGAGCTTCAAGTTCCTTGCTGTCCACATCCCCAACATCCTAACATGGTCCAAACACACGAAGACAGTCGTGAAGAAGGCACGACAAAAGGAGACCTCAGATCCTCAAAAGGTTCTACAGCTGCACCATCGAGAGCATCCTGACGGGTTGCACTGCCTGGTATGGCAACTGATCGACCTCTGACCGCATGACACTATAGAGGGTAGTGCGTACGACCCAGTACATCACTGGGTCAAGCTTCCTGCCATCCAGGACCTCTATACCAGGCGGTGTCAGAGGAAGTCCATAAAAATGGTCAAAGACTCCAGTCACCTTAGTCATAGACTGTTCTCTCTGCTACCGCACGGCAAGCGGTTCCGGAGCACCAAGTCTAGGTCCAAGAGGCTTCTAAACATCTTCTACACCCAAGCCATAAGACTCCTGAACATCTAATCAAATGGCTACCCAGACTATTTGCATTGTCCCCCCCTTCGCCTACGCTGCTGCTACTCTGTTATTATCTATGTATAGTCACTTTAATAACTCTACCTACATGTACATATTACCTCAATAACCTTGACACCGGTGACCCACACATTGACTCTGTACCGGTTCCCCGGTACCACTAGGGCCATCTCAACCAGCTGGATCCACTAGTGCCATCTCAACCAGCTGGCTACACTAGGGCCCTCTCAACCAGCTGGCTACACTAGGGCCCTCTCAACCAGCTGGCTACACTAGGGCCATCTCAGCCAGCTGGTTACACTAGGGACCTCTCAACCAGCTGGCTACACTAGGGCCCTCTCAACCAGCTGGTTCCACTACGGCCATCTCAGCCAGCTGGTTACACTAGGGACCTCTCAACCAGCTGGCTCCACTAGGGCCATCTCAACCAGCTGGATCCACTAGTGCCATCTCAACCAGCTGGCTACACTAGGGCCCTCTCAACCAGCTGGCTACACTAGGGCCATCTCAGCCAGCTGGTTACACTAGGGACCTCTCAACCAGCTGGCTACACTAGGGCCCTCTCAACCAGCTGGTTCCACTACGGCCATCTCAGCCAGCTGGTTACACTAGGGACCTCTCAACCAGCTGGCTACACTAGTGCCATCTCAACCAGCTGGCTCCACTATGGCCCTCTCAACCAGCTGGATCCACTAGTGCCCTCTCAGCCAGCTGGCTACACTATGGCCCTCTCAGCCAGCTGGCTCCACTATGGCCCTCTCAGCCAGCTGGCTCCACTATGGCCCTCTCAACCAGCTGGCTCCACTATGGCCCCCTCAAACAGCTGGCTACACTAGTCCGCTCTCAACCAGCAGGCTACACTAGGGCCCTCTCAACCAGCTGGCTCCACTAGGGCCCTCTCAACCAGCTGGCTCCACTAAGGCCCTCTCAGTCAGCTGGTGTGTGTAGGAGAGTGTGAGATGTGTGTACAAAAAGTAGAAGTACAAATGTCAAGGGAAATGAACTAAAGTGATAAATCTAGTCCTAGGTTTTATTTACTGTGGTGTTTGTTCTGCACTGGTTACCCTGTTCTCATCACAACAGGTCACACATTCTGCTGACATGATCGCACACTGTGGTATTTCACCTAACAGATACGGGAGCTTGTCAATATTATATATATTTTTCAAATTATTTTGGGGTCCTTGTAATCTGAGGGAAATATGTGTCTCTTATATCGTTGTACATTTGGCAGGAGGTTAGAAAGTACAGCTCAGTTTCCACCTCATTTTGTGGCAGTGGGCACATAGCCAGTCTTCTCTCTGCCTGTTTCAATCCTTTCTCAATAGCAAGGCTCACTTCATTTGTATATTGTACATTTTTTCCTCAGTTTTCTATCAGATAGTCTGTCACCATGTAATGTCTGTTTGGGGCCAAATAGTCTTGGGATTTTTATATTTTGGGGGAATTTTTTTTTGTATCTGGGAGATGTAAGAAAGATCAGGAAACTCATATTAATATTTTACATGTATTTCACCCCTTGTTGTTTGGAACTAAACTATCTCCATATATACTTCCATAAATGTGTTAAACTGGTACCGGGAGACCTTCAGACGAGTCTTGTAAAGCTTGTGGGCGTCCTAGATCAAACCAACCTGTACGTGTTCCTGAGAGACTCACCTTTCCATAGTGGGGTCATGTTAGTGTGTAGTCCAAACGGTTCTGACACTACAGACAGAAGTTGGCAGATGGACTGTACGACTTCAGACGATGCTTATGGGGTCGTAGAGCAAAACGGAGAACATCGTGTTCCTGAGTCTCATCTTTCCACAGTTTACAGGTCAAACTGATCGGATGTTACAGACTTTTTTGTGAGAAGACCCATTTTCAGAATGTTTCAAGGTCTGACAAACACAGCTCTGTGACCTTTCACCTCAGATGAGGAGTGGAGTTTTTGGTGGATGTGATGGATTGAGATGTAAAAAATATCTCCAGTTTAAACAGATGGATTTTTGATGTGGATTGTTTTTTAATGTTAATTACATTTCCAAAGGTTCACTGAAATGGTAGACTAACGGTTAAATTGTCAATGAAAAGAGCATCAAACATGGATTGTGTGTTGGGGGATACAGAGATGTGGTAGTCATATAATAATCATGCTGTGGTCTACATTTAGTTCATCATCAAGCAGACCAGATCATTAGAGATGGTGGGAGAGCCTGTTAGGCTGTTTAAAATGGAACAATATCATTTATATACTGTAGCTGTAACATCCGGGGTGTAGTGGATGAGAAGTCAGGCGCAGGAAGCAGAGAGTTCAGGGTAGTGCTAATATTTTAATGCACCACAACGGTGAACATACGCCAACCCAAACAAATGCCCCAAACACGGGGGACTTAAACAGTCCAGCAAAAAAAAAAAACACATGGGAAAACCGTGACACACAGACGTGTACACATGTACAACGAAACAATCCCGCACAACCAATCAGCCTAAAACAAACACAGGTGAAACCAATAAACAGAAAAGGGGAAAAAAGGATCAGTGGCAGCTAGTAGGCCGGTGACGACGTCCGCCGAGCGCCACCCGAACAGGAAGGGGAGCCACCTTCGGTAGGAGTCGTGACAGTAGCATGAGACTAATACCTCTATATACATTTAACAGGATTTGAGTGACGTTTTCTAAATTGTTTTATAATAAATATATATAATACATTTTTCACAGAGACATCATGGCGTGTCCATCAATTTAAATCCCAACTTGTAAGCAAAGTATAAATAATAAAAAATCAACAATGTATTGGACAGGCCTATGAGGTCTAAAGGTCTGTCTTTCCAAGACATTCTGTTAATCTGCAAGCAGACCTGATGATTATAGATGGTGGGAGAGCCTGTTATTTAAAATGGAAGAATATAACTTACTGTAGCCTATATAATGTAACAATGACAATAATCCCTTCATATATACTGTAGTTGAAGGTTATTGTAGTGTCATAAAAAGTGTTCATTAAAATATTGTCTGTGAGTATAACAGAACTGATATGGCAGGCGAAAACACGAGGAAAATCCATCCAGGGAGTGGGATTCTTTTGATGTGAGTGTTTTTCCATTGAAAGCCTATCGACCATATAAGTGGATAGGACCCAGATTGCAGTTCCTATGGCTTCCACTAGATGTCAACAGTCTTTAGACATTGTTTCAGGCTTGTATTCTGAGAAATGAAGAAGAATGAGAGCATTTCATGAGTGGTCGGTCGAATGAACCAGAGATTTTGCGTGCACAACAGGGAACGCGCCCTCCGTTCTTTTTCCTTTGTCTTGAATACGCTATTGTCTTGTTGAAATATTATCGATTATAAAGATAATAGACAACCTGAGGATTAATAAAAAACATAGTTTGACATGTTTCAACGAATTTTACCAGTACTAGTAGCATGTATTATTCTGCCTGTTGTGCCTTTGAGCCAGTGGATTACTGAACAAAATGCTCCAACACAACTGAGTTGTTTGGATATAAAGAGGGACTTTATCGAACAAAACAAACATTTATTGTGTAACAGGGACTCTTGTGAGTGCAACCAGATTAAGTTCATCAAAGGTAAGTTATTCATTTTATCGCTCTGACTTTCGTGACTCCTCTACTTTGCTTGAAATTGTTTGTATGCATTTGTAAGCGGGGCGCTGTCCTCAGATAATCGCATGGTATGCTTTCGCCGTAAAGCCTTTTTGAAATCTGATACAGCGGCTGGATCAACAAGAAGATAAGCTTTATTTTGATGTATGACACTTGTATCTTCATGAACGTTTATTATGACTATTTCTGTCATTTGTATTTTGCGCTCTGCAATTTCACCGGATGTTGGCCAGATGGGGCGTTAGGTTAAAAGGTTAAAGGTTAAAACAAATCAGGATGTTTGGTGGGTGGATTCAGTGTAGATGTTCTGCTGTGTATCGAGGGGTTTATATGAAAGTGGTAGATTTGTAATTCTTTACAAGAGAAAGTTCTGGAATTCTTTTCTTTGGGTGACCTCAGGCTACGGTCTTTGACAATTCAGCTACTTTGTTAACAGTCCTACAACTGTCACCTCATGTAACAACTGATTTACTTAACTAAAGGCACATCTCAATATGTGGTCCAGGTGCCTTAGTGTTCCTATAAAAACCTGTGTCCAAACTCACCATTAAATAGTATCTAATCAGAATAGTGTACAGAGATAAGTTATTGCACCTATTGAAATGTAATGTGTTTTTTAGTGTTTATTCTGTTGCATTAAAAAAGTCACTGTTGCCTATTAGATCAATATCAGAGAAGGAGAAGGAGGTGTTGAGGTGAGGCCATTCCATGTCTTTATTGGTTTGTATGAGAAGGCAGTTTGGGAGAAGGTGGTGGACCGTTTGAGGATTCTACAGTTCCCCTGGTGGAGGTTCTTGGAACAACGCTATTTAAGTCTGAGGTTGATTAAAACCAAATGAGGTGCTGCTATGTTGTGTGTTATCTTGAATACCAGGCAGATGTTGGAGTACAGAATGAAATGGTGAGGAGAGGGAGAGGAGAAGAGAGGGGGAGAAGAGAAGAGAGGGGGAGAAAAGGATAGTGGGGAGAAGAGGAGAGGGGAGAGAAGTGGAGAAGAGGAGATGGGAGAAGAGGAAAGGTGACAAAAGAGAAGAGGGGCAGAAGAGGAGAATAAAGGGTCAGAAGAGGAGAAAAGATGGGGAGAAGGGGGAAGAGGAGAGGAGAGGGGGGAGAAGATGAGAGGGTGAGAAGAGAAGGAGAGGGGGAGAATAGGAGAAGAGAGGGGGAGAAGGGCAGAGGGGGATAAGAGGGGGAAGATAGGGGCAGAAGAATAGACGAGAGGGGCAGAATAGTAGATGAGTGGCAGAAGAGGAGAGAGGGGAGGGGAGGGGAAGAAGAGGAGAGGGGGAGAAGAGGGGAGGAGATGGGGAGAAGGGGGGAGAAGAGAAGAGAGGATGAGAAGAGAGACTGGGAGAAGAGGAGAAGAGAGAGGGAGAAGAGGAGAGGAGAAGGTGTAGGGGAAAGAGGTAGTGGAGAGAAGAGGGGATGAAGAGTAGAGGGGAGAGGAGAGGGGAGGGGGGAGCATTGGGGAGAAGAGGAGAAGAAAGGGGGAGGAGAGGTGAGGGGGGAAGAGAGGAGAAGAGAGGGGGAGACAAGGAAAGGAGGGGGAGGGGAAGAGAGGGGGGAGAAGAAGTGAGTGGGGAGAAGGGGAGAGGGGAGGAGAGGGGATAAGAGGGGGAGAACAGAAGAGGAGAGGAGGAGAAGAGTAAATGGGGAGGGGAGGGGAAGAAGAGGAGACGTGGAGAAGGGGAGAAGAGGAGAAGAGAGGTGGACAAGAGGAGAGGGGGTGAAGAGGAGAGGGGGAGGATAAGAGAGTGGGGAAAAGAGGCGAGTGAGGAGAAGAGGAGAGGGGAGAGAGGGGAGGAGAAGATAGGGAGAGAAGGGGAGAAGAGAGGTGGAGAAGAGAAGAGAGGGAGAGAAGGGGAGAAGAGAGGGGAGAAGAGGAGAAGAGAGGGGGAGAAGGGGGAGAGAAGAGGAGAGGGGAGGGGGGAGAATTGGGGAGAAGAGGAGAAGAGAGGGGTAGGAGAGGAGAGGGGGGAGAAGGGGAGAAGAGAGGGTGGGAGAAGACAGGGGAAGAAGAGGAGAGGGGGAGAATTGGAGAAGAGAGTGGGGGAAGAGGAGAAGAGGAGAGGGGGAGAAGAAGAGAGGGGGAGAAGAAGAGAGGGGGAGAAGAAGAGAGGGGTAGAAGAAGAGAGGGGAGTAGACAAGAGGGGGAGAAGAAGAGAGGGGGAGAAGAAGAGAGGGGGAGAAGAAGAGAGGGGGAGAAGAAGAGAGGGGGAGAAGAAGAGAGGGGGAGAAGAAGAGAGGGAGAAGAGGAGAAGAAAGACTGGGAGGAGAGGAGAGGAGGAGAAGAGGAAAGGGAGAGAAGAGGAGAGGGGGAGAAGAGAGGGTGGGAGAAGAGAGGGGGAGAAGAGAGGGTGGGAGAAGACAGGGGAAGAAGAGGAGAGGGGGAGAATTGGAGAAGAGAGTGGGGGAAGAGGAGAAGAGGAGAGGGGGAGAAGAAGAGAGGGGGAGAAGAAGAGAGGGGGAGAAGAAGAGAGGGGTAGAAGAAGAGAGGGGAGTAGACAAGAGGGGGAGAAGAAGAGAGGGGGAGAAGAAGAGGGGGGAGAAGAAGAGGGGGGGAGAAGAAGAGGGGGGGAGAAGAGGAGAAGAGAGACTGGGAGGAGAGGAGAGGAGGAGAAGAGGAAAGGGAGAGAAGAGGAGAGGGGGAGAAGAGAAGATGAGGGGGAGAAGAGGAGAATAGAAGGGGAGAAGAGAGACTGGGAAAAGGAGAGGAGAGGGGGAGGAGAAGAGAGGGGAGAAGTGGAGAGGGGAGGAGAGGGGAGAAGAGAGGAAGAAAAGGAGATGAGGGGAAAGTCACTGAGCTCTTCATTAACCTGTCTAGGACTGGGGATCCGCTGAACCCCCCCCCCCCCCCCCACACATTCCACTGAAAAGGCAGCGCGAGAATTTTTTTGAAATATTTAGCTTTCACACATTAACAAGTCCAATACAGCAAATGAAAGAGAAACATCTTGTGAATCCAGCCAACATGTCCGATTTTTTAAATGTTTTACAGCGAAAACACCACGTATATTTATATTAGCTCACCACCAATTCCAAAAAAGCACAGACATTTCTTTCACAGCACAGGTAGCTTATACAAAACCCACAAATAGAGATAGAATTATTCACTAACCTTGGAAAATCTTCATCAGATGAGTCATATAACATCATGTTACACAATATATTTATGTTTTGTTCGATAATGTGCATATATATATATAAAAAAAATCTCAGTTTACATTGGCGCGTTATGTGCAGTAATGTTTTGATTCCAAAACATCTGGTGATTTTGCAGAAATACTCATAATAAACATTGATAAAAGATGCAAGTGTTATTCACATAATTAAAGATAAACTTATCCTCTATGCAACCGCTGTGTCAGATTTCAAAATAAACTTTACGGAAAAAGATTAATCTGAGAACGGCGCCCAGAGCCCAAACCAGCCAAAGAAATAGTCACCATTTTGGCGTCAACAAAAGCTACAAAAACACTATAAATATGCACTTACCTTCGAATAACTTCATCAGAAGGCACTCCCAGGATTCCCAGATCGACAGAAATGACTGAAAAGTTCCATAAAGCCCATCATTTAGCCACTTGTTGTTAGCATGTTCAGCCCAGGAATCCATTTTCATGACGCACGAACAATCCTTCCAGACAGAAACTCAAAAAGTTCCGTTACAGGTCGTAGAAACAGGTCAAATGATGTTTGCAATCCATATTTAGTATGTGTTTTACATGAATCATCAATAAGGATCCAACCGGAGAATTTCATTGTCTGAAGAAAGCGCATTGGAACTAGAGCACTCTCTCTCGTGAGCGCGCCAAAAGTGACTGGAAGATTCTGGCGACCACTCACTAGAACAGCTCCTATGAGCCCCTCCTTTATAGTAGAATCATAAGACTAAAATCTAAAGACGGCGACATCTAGTGGAAGCCCTAGGCAGTGTTTGTTCAGCCATATCTACAAGGGGTACCATTTGACACTGTTTTGAAAATCGAGTTCTCATTTCCTGTTTTGACCTCTTCTCAGGTTGTCTGCCAAATGAGTTCTGTTATACTTACAGAAATAATCCAAACAGTTTTAGAAACTTCAGAGTATTTTCTATACAATAGTAATAATAATTTGCATGTATTACCTTCTGGGACAGAGTAGGACGAAATTTTGTTTGGGCACGCAATTTGTTCAAAGTCGAAATGCTGCCCCCTATCCCGATGAAGTTTTAAGGACATTCTACTGCCAATGGTTGTCTATGGAGATTGCATGGCTGTGTGCTTGATTTTATACATCTGTCAGGAAGGGGTGTGGCTGAAATAGAATACACAAATTTGAAGGGGTGTCTACATACTTTTGTATATATAGTGTATGTACACATGGGTGTTGCACCATACCAACGATAAGCCTGTCTTCCCATCACATCATGAAAGGTCATGTTGATGTTCATTTAACCTCTGTCTCTCTCTTCCTCTGACTCCTCCCTTTCTCCTCTGTCTCTCTCTTCCTCTGACTCCTCCCTTTCTCATTTGTTTCTCTCTTCCTCTGACTCCTTCCTTTCTCCTCTGTCTGACTCCTCCCTTTCTCCTCTGTCTCTCTCTTCCTCTGACTCCTCCCTTTCTCCTCTGTCTCTCTCTTCCTCTGACTCCTCCCTTTCTCCTCTGTCTCTCTCTTCCTCTGACTCCTCCCTTTCTCCTCTGTCTCTCTCTTCCTCTGACTCCTCCCTTTCTCCTTTGTTTCTCTCTTCCTCTGACTCCTCCCTTTCTCCTTTGTTTCTCTCTATCTCTCGGTCTCTGTCTCTCTCTTTCTCCTCTGTCTCCTCTGTCTCTCTCTTTCTCCTCAGATCTCCAGGCTCAAAGCGTCAGTCCACCAGGTAGGTGGAGTATAAATCTACAGTGATTATAGCAGTTCAATATTAGTCAACTTTATTATCCCACATGGAGAAATTCATGTGTCCATACAAACCATTCTAAAACCCAATAACAAGTAGTGTTTTATGGAACTACTAATACTTGTCAACCACAAAGCATTACTGCAGTTAGAATAACAGAATCACTGTCATCATCTGTCCTCACCACTGTGTTTTCCTCTCTGCTGTTTACAGCTGAACACACAGTCAGACTGGTGAATGGGACCACTTCCTGTTCTGGGATAGTGGAAGTATTCTATGAAGGAGAGTGGTTGGGTGTATGTTTTAGTTGGTGGAGCATGAGAGAGATTAAGGTTGTGTGTAGACAGCTGGACTGTGGGAATCCTGTAGCTGAATCTAGAGGACGTCTGTTTGAAGATGGAAGAAGAGGAGTCAGAATATATGGTAGCAGATGCAGTGGAAATGAGTCTTCTATTAGACAGTGTGACATCATCAGAGGAGGACCTGGTGTCTGTGATGGTGGATATTATCATCATGTGACCTGTTCAGGTAAGAGACTGGTCATATTGAGAGATTTATTTGTACATTATACAATATTACCATGTATCATGTTTTATGTGTTTTTATTTAATTTAAATAGAGGGAGAGATGTCAGATGTATTTAAACATTATATTTGTGTTTGTCATATTGGTTTATGGGAGATGTTCATGGGCAGATCATTGTAGTTCAGATGGTACTGAAGTGAAGCTGCCTGATGGATGTCCAGCTGTTTATTTTCTATAAAGTGAAGTGAACTTATTCCTGTCTCCTGCCTGCATTATTCCCAACCCGATCCTGAGTGACTAAGAACCCATTTCTACCTCTTACAGTATCAAACATAGCAAACTACAATATTTTATCCAACATATTTGTGTTTAGTCCTTGACAGTGTCATCAACAAAACTGATTGAATGTTCAACCAACTCTTTTTCTCCAGAGTCTGTGCGTCTTGTGGATGGAGCTGGTCTCTGCTCTGGGAGAGTGGAGGTGAAGTCCAATCAGTCCTGGGCCTCAGTGTGTGAAGCTGACTTTGACCGGCAGGATGCAGAGGTAGTCTGTGGGGAGCTTGGCTGTGGGGCTCCTGCAGCTCTACAGGGGGGGCTCTATGGAGGAGGTGAGGGTCAGACCTGGGATAAAGAGTTCCAGTGTAAAGGCAATGAGTCCCTTCTCCTGGACTGTGACACCTCAGACAGAAAACACAACACCTGCCTACCTGGTAATGCTGTTGGACTCACCTGCTCAGGTAAGAAACAGTTTGTCACTCAATCAACATTGTTTCTCACCTGGAGTGAAGAATATGAGAGACAATATAGGTGTGTTTTAGTGAGAAAATAGTAAGATTACTGTCTCTCTCTTTTCTTTTCTCAGAGCCTGATGATGTGAGGCTGGTGGGAGGAGGCAGTCGCTGTGCTGGTGGAGTGGAGTGGTACGACCAGGGAGAGTGGAGGACTGTGGGAACTGACTGGAACCAGGAGGATGTAGCTGCAGTAGTGTGTAGACAGATGGGTTGTGGCTCCACAGTTTCAGTACCATCTGGAAACACCACTAGAGGGTTTGGTGTTTCCTGTTCTGGGTCTGAGCCTGCACTGAGGGAGTGTTACAGAAGCTATGTTCTCCTTCCTGGACTCACAGTGATCTGCTCAGGTAATAACAAGATATACTATATGGCCAAATGTATGTGGACATCAGTGGATTCGGCTATTTCAGCCACACCTGTTGCTGACAGGTGTATACAATTGAGCACACAGCCATGCAATCTCCATAGACAAACATCGGCAGTAAAATGGCCTTACTGAAGATCTCAGTGACTTTCAACGTGGCACGTCTAGGAGCAACAACGGCTCAGCCGTGAAGTGGTAGACAACACAAACTTACAGAACGGACCGCCGAGTGTTGAACCACGTAGAGCGTAAAAATAATCCTCTGTTGTAAAACTCACTGCTGAGTTCCACATACTTTTGTCCATGTATTAGATCTCCTTCCTGGACTCACAGTGATCTGCTCAGGAAATATCAACATATTATAATTATATTCAACTGATTTCCTTCATTCATACAACTTCCTCTGTACCTCTCATGATGACTGTTTAACTTGTCAGTCTGCTTTGAAAAATAGATCACTCAGTCAAGTAGGAAATATCAACATATTATTGTTATTTGATTTATTTAACCTGGTAGGCCAGTTGAGAACAAGGTCTCATTTGCAGCTGCGACCTGGCCAAGATAAGCAAAGCGACACAAAAAACAACAACACAGAGTTACACATGGAATAAACAAACGTACAGTCAATAACACAATGGAAAAAATCTATATACAGCTTGTGCAAATGAGACAAGATTAGGGAGGTAAGGCAATAAATAGGCAGTAGTGGCAAAGTAATTAACATTTAGCAATTTAACACTGGAGTGATAGATGTGCAGAAGGTGAATGTGCAAGTAGAGATACTGGGGTGCAAAGGAGACAAAAAAATAACAATATGGGGATGAGGTAGTTGGATGGGCTATTTACAGATGAGCTATGTACAGGTGCAATGATCTGTGAGCTGCTCTGACAGCTGATGCTTAAAGCTAGTGAGGGAGATATGAGTCTCCAGCTTCAGTGATTTTTGCAATTCGTTCCAGTTATTGGCAGCAGAGAACTGGAAGGAAAGGCGGCCAAAAGAGGAATTGGCTTTGGGGGTGACCAGTGAAACATTCCTGCTGGAGCTCGTGCTACGGGCGGGTGCTGCTATGGTGACCAGTGAGCTGAGATAAAGTGGGGCTTTACCTAGCAAAGACTTATAGATGACCTGGAGCCAGTGGGTTTGGAGACGAATATGAAGCGAGGGCCAGCCAACGAGGGCATACAGTCGCAGTGGTGGGTAGTATGTGGGGCTTTGGTGACAAAACGGATGGCACTGTGATAGACTGCATCCAGTTTGTTGAGTAGTGTGTTGGAAGCTATTTTGTAAATGACATCGCCGAAGTCAAGGATCGGCAGGATAGTCAGTTTTACGAGGGTATGTTTGGCAGCATGAGTGAAGGAGGCTTTGTTGCAAAATAGGAAGCCGATTCTAGATGTAATTTTGGATTGGAGATGCTTAATGTGAGTCTGGAAGGAGAGTTTACAGTCTAACCAGACACCTAGGTATTTGTAGTTGTCCACATATTTAAGTCAGAACCGTCTAGAGTAGTGATGCAGGACGGGCGGGCAAGTGTGGGCAGAGATTGGTTGAAGAGCATGCATTTAGTTTTACTTGCATTTAAGAGCAGTTGGAGGCCACGGAAGGAGAGTTGTATGGCATTGAAGCTCATCTGGAGGTTAGTTAACACAGTGTCCAACAAGGGGCCAGAAGTATACAGAATGGTGTCATCTGCGTAGAGGTGGATCAGAGAACCACCAGCAGCAAGAGCGATATCATTGATGTATACAGAGAAGAGAGTCGGCCTGAGAATTGAACCCTGTGGCACCCCCATAGAGACTGCCAGAGGTCCGGACAACAGGCCCTCCAATTTGACACACTGAACTCTGTCTGAGAAGTAGTTGGTGAACCAGGCGAGGCAGTCATTTGAGGAACCAAGGCTGTTGAGTCTGTAGATAAGAATGTGGTGATTGACAGAGTCAAAAGCCTTTGCCACGTCGATGAATTTGGCTGCACAGTATTGTCTCTTATCGATGGCGGTTATGATATCGTTTAGGACCTTGAGCGAGGCTGAGGTGCACCCGTGACCAGCTCGGAAAACAGATTGCATAGCGGCGAAGGTAAAGGTGGGATTCGAAATGGTCGGTGATCTGTTTGTTAACTTGGCTTCGAAGACTTTAGAAAGGCAGGGTAGGATAGATATATGTCTGTAACAGTTTGGGTCTAGAGTGTCTCCCCCTTTGAAGAGGGGGATGACCGCGGCAGCTTTCCAATCTTTGGGGATTTCAGACGATACGAGGTTGAACAGGCTAGTAATAGGGGTTGCAACAATTTCGGGCGGGTAATTTTAGAAAGAGAGGGTCCAGATTGTCTAGCCCAGCTGATTTGTAGGGGTCCAGATTTTGCAACTCTTTCAGAACATCAGCTATCTGGATTTGGGTGAAGGAGAAATGGGGTAGGCTTGGGAAAGTTGCTATGGGGGTTGCAGGGCTGTTGACCGGGGTAGGGGTAGCCAGGTGGAAAGCATGGCCATCCATAGAAAAATGCTTATTGAATTTCTCAATTATCGTGGATTTATTGGTGGTGACAGTGTTTCCTAGCCTCAGTGCAGTGGGCAGCTGAGATGAGGTGCTCTTATTCTCCATGGACTTTACAGTGTCCCAGAACTTTTTTTGAGTTTGTGCTACATGATGCAAATTTCTGTTTAAAAAAGCTAGCCTTTGCTTTCCTAACTGCCTGTGTATATTGGTTACTAACTTCCCTGAAAAGTTGCAGACGCGGGGGCTATTCGATGCTAATGCAGTACCCCACAGCATGTTTTTGTGCTGGTCAAAGGTCTGGAGAGAACCAAGGGCTATCTGTTCCTGGTTCTACATATTTTGGAATGGGGCTTATTTAAGATGGTGAGGAAGGCACTTTTAAAGAATAACCAGGTCGATTAGAAAGGCCTGCTCGCTGTTTTAGGGAGCATTTGACAGTGATGAGGGGTGGTCGTTTGACCGCAGACCCATTACGGACGCAGGCAATGAGGATGTGATCGCTGAGATCCTGGTTGAAGACAGCAGAGGTGTATTTAGAGGGCAGGTTGGTCAGGATAATATCTATGAGGGTGCCCGTGTTTACAGATTTGGGGTTTGTCACGAACCGACTCAAAGCCCGTAACAAAAGGGAGACAACATGAAGATAAAGAACAACAAAATATATTTATTAACTAAGGTAACCTACATGCAATTAACAATGGTGTGTGTAATCAGTAGTGTAAGTGAGTGTTTTGCTTGCATAAATGTGATAATGCTGGGTGTTGAAAGGTGCCAAAGCAAACAACCAAAAGGCCACAAAAATACCACAACAAAATCTATGACGGTGTCTGCATGGAGAGAGTCTCCCAGTGTATGTAGAAGAGGTCTATTTATTTACACCCGGGCCCAGGTGTTTCCCATGTAGCTGACGACCCTCCCAACTCCGCTCACCGGCATCCTAATAAGGAGACAAGAGCACAGAGGGAATATGGCAGACAGAGTGGGAGGGTTGTCAAAGGTTGTACCTGGTAGGTTCATTGATCATTTGTGTGAGATTGAGGGCATCTATCTTAGATTGTAGGACGGCCGGGGTGTTAAGCATGTCCCAGTTTAGATCACCTAACAGTACGTGCTCCGAAGATAGAGGTGGGGCAATCAATTCACATATGGTGTCCAGGGCATAGCTAGGGGCAGAAGGTGGTCTTTAACCTCTAATTCCTCCCAAACCCGGATCCGGGAGCACCCCCCACAGTAAAAAAGCTGACTAGCATAGCCTAGCATAGCGTCACAAGTAAATACTAGCATCTAAATATCATTAAATCACAAGTCCAAGACACCAGATGAAAGATACACATCTTGTGAATCCAGCCATCATTTCTGATTTTTAAAATGTTTTACAGGGAAGACACAATATGTAAATCTATTAGCTAACCACGTTAGCAAAAGACACCATTTTTTTACTCCATCAGTAGCTATCACAAATTCGACCAAATAAAGATATAAATAGCCACTAACCAAGAAAAAACTTCATCAGATGACAGTCTGATAACATATTTATTGTATAGCATATGTTTTGTTAGAAAAATGTGCATATTTCAGGTATAAATCATAGTTTACCATTGCAGCCACTATCACAAAACTCACCAAAGTGACTAGAATAACTACAGAGAGCAACGTGTATTACCTAATTACTCATCATAAAACATTTCTTAAAAATACACAGCGTACAGCAATTGAAAGACACAGATCTTGTGAATCCAGACAATATTTCAGATTTTCTAAGTGTTTTACAGCGAAAACACAATATAACGTTATATTAGCTTACCACAATAGCAAACATCACAACAGCATTGATTCAAGCAAAAACATAGCGATTAGTATAAGTCACCAAAAGATATTAATTTTTTCACTAACCTTCTCAGAATTCTTCACATGACAGTCCTATAACATCATATTACACAATGCATATAGAGTTTGTTCGAAAATGTGCATATTTAGCGGCACAAATCGTGGTTATACAATGAGAATAGTGGCCAAAACTTAGAGCAATCTGTCCGGCGCCATCTTGGAGAAACACCTATTCTAATCGAAAACTATTCATAAACTTGACTAAAAAATACAAGTTGGACAGCTAATGAAAGATAAATTAGTTCTTAATGCAATCGCTGTGTTAGATTTTTTAAATTAACGTTACTAGACATACAGTGTGCGTTACAGCCAGACCAGTGCCGCAATAATGGCGACCAAACACTTTTACATTTTTCCACATAAATACGGAATAACATCATAAATAGCTCTTACTTTTGGACGAGCTTCCATCAGAATCTTGGGCAAGTTGTCCTTTGTCCAAAAGAATCGTTGCACGGTTGTAAAACGTCGTCTTCACCTTTGGAATTAGCAGCTAACAATAGCTATGTCGCACAGACATGCCCAAATCGTTAAAGCGCAATACTAAGGAAATACCGAAAATAGCAATATACTCGCATAAACTGATATAACTCGGTTTAAAATAACTTCGTTATGATGTTTCTAACACTTATATCGAATTAAATCACAGACGGATATACATAAGGCCTAAAACGAGAGCGTTTGAGCATGCCATTCTGATGTCCTCCTCTGCGTCTTGACGAAAGTCGAAAAGAGCGGACACTGCATGCCATGGCGTTTTATAAGCTCTGAGATCTACGTAGAAGCTCCATTCCACTTCTCATTGGTTACTGACATCCAGGGGAAGGCGGGTGCAGTTCATGACGACCCATAGGATGCATACAGAGTTTTAAACTGATCCTAGAACAGATTCAACATTTTCAGATTTTGCAGTACCTATCAGGAATTTCGCTGCCAAACGAGTTCTGTTTCACTCAGAGAAATAATTCAAACGGTTTTAGAAACTAGAGAGTGTTTTCTATCCAATAGTAATAATAATATGCATATTGTACGAGCAAGAATTGAGTACGAGGCAGTTTAATTTGGGAACGCTAAATGTCGAAGTTGAAACAGCACCCCCTGTAGTGTCAAGAGGTTAACAAGCGGCAACTGTGAAGTAGAAGCTCGAATTGTTTGGGCACAGACCTGGATTGTGTGACAGAACTCTGCAGGCTATCTCTGCAGTAGATTGCAACTCCGCCCCCTTTGGCAGTTCTAGCTTGTCGGAAATTGTTATAGTTAGGGATGGAAATATCAGGATTTTTGGTGGTCTTCCTAAACCAGGATTCAGACACGGCTAGAACATCCGGGTTGGCAGAGTGTGCTAAAGCAGTGAATAAAACAAACTTAGGGAGGAGGCTTCTAATGTTAACATGCAAGAAACCAATGCTTTTACGGTTACAGAAGTCAACAAATGAGAGCACCTGGGGAATGGGTGTAGAGCTAGGCGCTGCAGGGCCTGGATTAACCTCTACATCACCAGAGAAACAAAGGAGGAGTAGGATAAGGGTACGGCTAAAGCCTGTAAGAACTGGTCGTCTAGTGCGTTTGGAACAGGTTTCTGGGCGCGGAAGAATAGATTCAAGGCATAATGTACAGACAAGGGTATGGTAGGATGTGAATTCAGTAGAGGTAAATTTAGGCTTTGAGTGATGATAAGAGAGGTATTGTCTCTAGAGACACCATTTAAACCAGGTGAGGTCACCGCATGTGTGGGAAGTGGAACAAAAGGGCTAGCTAAGAAATATTGAGCAGGGCTAATGGCTCTACAGTGAAATAATACAATAATCCCTAACCAAAACAGCAATGGACAAGGCATATTGACATTAAGGAGAGGCATGCGTAGCCCAGTGATCACAGGGACCAGTGAGTAGCTAGACGAGCTGGAGACACGGCAATTCAGACAGCTAGCGGACCGGGGAGAGCAGGCTAGCAGAACGGCCTTAGGGGGACGTCGCGACGGAAGAGTCTGTTGGAGCCCCCTCAGACGGTTACGTCGGTAGACCAGTCGTAATGGATCGGGATAGCAGGCTAGCAGAAGGGCCTTAGGGGGACGTCGCGACGGAAGAGTCTGTTGTAGCCCCCTCGGATGGTTACGTCGGCGGACCAGTCGTAATGGATCGGGATAGCAGGCTAGCAGAAGGGCCTTAGGGGGACGTCGCGACGGAAGAGTCTGTTGTAGCCCCCTCGGATGGTTACGTCGGCCGACCAGTCGTAATGGATCGGCAGGGCTCCATGGAGGCAGTAAAAGGGTCCCGGCCAATTGACAAAATAGATATTGTAGCCCAAGAAATTGGCTGATGGACCTCTTCAGCTAATTATCCGATAATTACATTCAACTGATTTCCTTCATTCATACAACTTCCTCTGCACCTCTCATGATGACTGTTTAGCTTGTAAGTCTGCTTTGCATAATAGATCACTCAGTCAAGTAGGAATCAAATACAAGTTAAATATCCCAGAATGCTTTTGTATTTGAGTGTTATCTCAGTGAACGTCTCTACTCACTACCACTGTCACATGTCATGTTATTGTCATATCTAAATGAGGAAAGTAGTTGAGGAGCTACGTTTTCTTTTTCTCTCCTCTTGTTCCAGATGTCCTGCTTCAGCCTGATATCAACATATGTTGTCTCAGTGACTGTAGGCCCACTACTCATGTTGCCCTGTGAGGGAGGGTGGCTAGCACTGTTACATGCTGATGTTATTGTCATATCTATAGGAAACTAGTTGAAGAGGTTTTTCTTCTTCTCTTTTATTGTTACAGATCTCCTGGTCCAGCCTGATATGTCACTGACTGACTCAATGGGAGGGGTCTCGTTGTCTTGTTGATACGAAATGTTTCAGTTTCTCCGAGCCGCCTCGTTCATTTATACAATGTTTCAATATTATCAGAGCCACCTTGTTGATGGAATGCTTCAGTATTCAAGGAATGGTTCCTTTCCCTGGTGAATAATGCAGACAGGCAAATACAAAATGAACTGGGTGCACACATCATAAGGAACATCTCTGAATGCAGAGCAACAATTTTGTTGGGAAGCACATGAGACAATGACACTGTCATAGTACACAATACGAACCGCTCCACAAGGGTGACTTCATATACATTATAGCAGGGGGTCAACAACGTTTTCCAATGTACAAATGATCCTCCCATTTCTAAAGATCTGCGTGCCTGTATAACGCCCCACCCAGCAGACTGTCGACCAATCACGTTCACGTTGTCATGCTGCGTCACGTGGTTGCTAAACCAATCGTCACGTAATATCTTCTCAAAGTCAGTGTACTTTTCATCAAAAGTACGTACTGTCACGATTCCAAAGCTAAACGATACTACAGATAGCAAGTTAATTATCTCACATCTCCGAAAATATCTGTAATGTTGTATTTCTTTTTGACAAAACTCATGATAATGTTGTGTTTTTGATCTAGAGCCCAATAGACTCCCATTCAATCCTTGAAAGAGCCTCTCCTTGTCCCAGAATTACCCAGAATGCACCGCGCCGCCTATTGAGTTAGCAAGGGCAAGATTTCCCATCTCCTCAAAAGTATTTCTGAAGTTGTGAATGTTAGATTCCACTCAGTGAGACACATCGATCTGCAGGTTGAATATGGTGAGATTTTAGATTCCTAAATAGATAGTGGAGTTTGTTCCACTAGGGTCCTTCAGCCAGCCTGCTCCACTAGGGACCTCTCAACATGCTGGCTCCACTATGGCCCTCTCAGCCAGCTGGCTCCTCTATGGCCCTCTCAACCAGCTGGTTCCTCTAGGGCCCTCTCAGCCAGCTGGCTCCACTAGGGCCCTCACAGCCAGCCTGTTCCACTAGGGCCCTCTCAGCCAGCCTGCTCCACTAGGGCCATTTCAGCCAGCCTGCTCCACTAGGGCCCTCTCAGCCAGCCGGCTCCAATAGGGCCCTCTCAGCCAGCCGGCTCCAATAGGGCCCTCTCAGCCAGCCACTAGGGCCCTCTCAGCCAGCCTGTTCCACTAGGGCCCTCTCAGCCAGCCTGCTCCACTAGGGCCCTCTCAGCCAGCCTGCTCCACTAGGGCCCTCTCAGCCAGCTGACTCCACTAGGGCCCTCTCAGCCAGCTGACTCCACTAGGGCCCTCTCAGCCAGCTGACTCCACTAGGGCCCTCTCAGCCAGCCTGCTCCACTAGGGCCCTTTCAGCCAGCCTGCTCCACTAGGGCCCTCTCAGCCAGCGTGCTCCACTACGGCCCTCTCAGCCAGCCTGCTCCACTAGGGCCCTCTCAGCCAGCCTGCTCCACTAGGGCCCTCTCAACCAGCTGGTTAAACTAGGGCCCTCTCAGCCAGCCTGCTCCACTAGTGCCCTCTCAGCCAGCCTGCTCCACTAGGGCCCTCTCAGTCAGCTGGTTAAACTAGGGCCCTCTCAGCCAGCCTGCTCCACTAGGGCCCTCTCAGACAGCCTGCTCCACTAGGGCCCTCTCAGACAGCTGGTTAAACTAGGGCCCTCTCAGCCAGCCTGCTCCACTAGGACCTTCTCAGTCAGCCTGCTCCACTAGGGCCCTCTCAACCAGCTGGGGCCCTCTCAGCCAGCCTGCTCCACTAGGACCCGCTCAGCCAGCCTGCTCCACTAGGGCCCTCTCAACCAGCTGGTTAAATTAGGGCGCTCTCAGCCAGCCTGCTCCACTAGGACCCTCTCAGCCAGCTTGCTCCACTAGGACCCTCTCAGCCAGCCTGCACAACTAGGACCCTCTCAGCCAGCCTGCTCCACTAGGGCCCTCTCAACCAGCTGGTTAAACTAGGGCCCTCTCAGCCAGCCTGCTCCACTAGGACCCTCTCAGCAAGCCTGCTCCACTAGGGCCCTCTCAGCCAGCCTGCTCCACTAAGACCCTCTCAGCCAGCCTGCTCCACTAGGGCCCTCTCAACCAGCTGGTTAAACTAGGGCCCTCTCAGCCAGCCTGCTCCACTAGGACCCTCTCAGCCAGCCTGCTCCACTAGGGCCCTCTCAGCCAGCCTGCTCCACTAGGGCCCTCTCAACAAGCTGGTTAAACTAGGGCCCTCTCAGCCAGCCTGCTCCACTAGGACCCTCTCAGCCAGCCTGCTCCCCTAGGACCCTCTCAACCAGCCTGCACCACTAGGACCCTCTCAGCCAGCCTGCTCCACTAGGACCCTCTCAGCCAGCCTGCTCCACTAGGACCCTCTCAGTCAGCCTGCTCCACTAGGACCCTCTCAGCCAGCCTGCTCCACTAGGGCCCTCTCAGCCAGCCTGCTCCACAAGGACCCTCTCATCCAGCCTGCTCCACTAGGACCTTCTCAGCCAGCCTGCTCCACTAGGGCCCTCTCAGCCAGCCTGCTCCACTAGGACCCTCTCAGCCAGCCTGCTCCACTAGGACCCTCTCAGCCAGCCTGCTCCACTAGGGCCCTCTCAGCCAGCCTGCTCCACTTTGGCCCTCTCAGCCAGCCTGCTCCACTAGGACCCTCTCAGCCAGCCTGCTCCACTAGGGACCTCTCAGCCATCCTGCTCCACTAGGACTCT
>NC_074669.1:59538666-59574900 GCF_029448725.1 Salvelinus fontinalis
GGGAGGGGAAAGGGAGGGGAGATGGGAAAGGAGGGCATAGAGCAAGATATGTGAGAGAGAAGGGGAGGGGAGAGAGATTTGAGAAGGAGAAAAGAGGGTTGGGGAGAGAGGAGGGTAGGAGAGATGGAAGGGTAGAGGAGAGAGGAGGGTAGATACGATAGAACGGTAGAGGAGAGAGGAGGGTAGGGGATAGAAGGTAGGGTAGAGAGAAGGGGAGGGGAGAAAGGAGGGAAGGGGAGAGTGGAGGGTAGGAGAGAAGGGTAGAGTAGAGAGGATGGGAGGGGAGGGGATAGAGAGATTTGCAGAGGAGAGAGTAGGGTAGGGGAGAGAGGAGGGTGGAGGAGAGAGGATGGTGGAGGAGAGAGGAGGGTGGAGGAGAGAGGAGGGTGGAGGAGAGAGGAGGGTGGAGGAGAGCGGAGGGGAGGGGAGAGAGGAGGTTGGAGGAGAGAGGATGGTGGAGGAGAGAGGAGGGTGGAGGAGAGAGGAGGGTGGAGGAGAGAGGAGGGTGGAGGAGAGAGGAGGGTGGAGGAGAGAGGAGAGTGGAGGAGAGAGGAGGGTAGAGGAGAGAGGAGGGTGGAGGAGAGAGGAGGGTAGAGGAGAGAGGAGGGTGGAGGAGAGAGGAGGACTGTGTTTACACATGGGTGTTGTTGCACCATACCAACGATAAGCCTATCTTCCCCATCACATCATGAAAGGTCATGTTATGTTGATTTAATCTCTGCCTCTCTCTTCCTCTGACTCCTCCCTTTCTCTCCATCTCTCTCTCTCTTTCTCCTCTGTCTCTCTCTTTCTCCTCAGATCTCCAGGCTCAAAGCGTCAGTCCACCAGGTAGGTAGAGTATAAATCTATAGTGATTATAGCAGTTCAATATTAGTAAACTTTATTATACCACATGAAGAAAGTAATGTGTCCATACAAACCATTCTAAACCCCAATAACAAGTAGTGTTTTATGGAACTACTAATACTTGACATATTATATATTATATTGGTCTGATGTTAGAGTTGGAGAAGGGGGGTGTAGATGCTAGAGGTCTGTTACCCAAGTCAACAGGTCTGATGCTATCTGTCAGGAAGAGAGAGAGAGGAACAGAGAGAGAGGAAGGAGAGAGAGAGAGAAGGCGTGGAGAGAAAGTGAGATGTCAACAGAGATAGGGCTGACAGAATAACATGCAGCCAACTGAATATCTTGTCATTACTGACTTCTCACCAGTGATGTCATCATAACCAGTAACCTTTTCCACTCTTGGTCCGGCTCAGCTTGACCCCGACCTCTGAAATTAGTGATTTAAAAAATGTGATGGGTTATGTTGTAACTAGATGTGCTGGGTTATGTTGTAACTAGATGTGATGGGTTATGTTGTAACTAGATGTGATGGGTTATGTTGTAACTAGATGTAACTAGATGTGCTGGGTTATGTTGTAACTAGATGTGCTGGGCTATGTTGTAACTAGATGTGATGGGTTATGTTGTAACTAGATGTAACTAGATGTGCTGGGTTATGTTGTAACTAGATGTGATGGGTTATGTTGTAACTAGATGTGCTGGGTTATGTTGTAACTAGATGTGCTGGGTTATGTTGTAACTAGATGTGATGGGTTAGGTTGTAACTAGATGTGATGGGTTATGTTGTAACTAGATGTGCTGGGTTATGTTGTAACTAGATGTGATGGGTTATGTTGTAACTAGATGTGCTGGGTTATGTTGTAACTAGATGTGATGGGTTATGTTGTAACTAGATGTGATGGGTTATGTTGTAACTAGATGTGAGGGGTTATGTTGTAACTAGATGTGCTGGGTTATGTTGTAACTAGATGTGATGGGTTGTGTTGTAACTAGATGTTATGGGTTATGTTGTAACTAGATGTGATGGGTTATGTTGTAACTAGATGTGATGGGTTATGTTGTAACTAGATGTGATGGGTTATGTTGTAACTAGATGTGCTGGGTTATGTTGTAACTAGATCTAGATGTGCTGGGTTATGTTGTAACTAGATGTGATGGGTTATGTTGTAACTAGATGTAACTAGATGTGCTGGGTTATGTTGTAACTAGATGTGATGGGTTATGTTGTAACTAGATGTGCTGGGTTATGTTGTAACTAGATGTGATGGGTTATGTTGTAACTAGATGTGATGGGTTATGTTGTAACTAGATGTGATGGGTTATGTTGTAACTAGATGTGCTGGGTTATGTTGTAACTAGATGTGATGGGTTATGTTGTAACTAGATGTGATGGGTTATGTTGTAACTAGATGTGATGGGTTATGTTGTAACTAGATGTGATGGGTTATGTTGTAACTAGATGTGATGGGTTATGTTGTAACTAGATGTGCTGGGTTATGTTGTAACTAGATCTAGATGTGCTGGGTTATGTTGTAACTAGATGTGATGGGTTATGTTGTAACTAGATGTGATGGGTTATGTTGTAACTAGATGTGATGGGTTATGTTGTAACTAGATGTGATGGGTAATGTTGTAACTAGATGTGCTGGGTTATGTTGTAACTAGATGTGATGGGTTATGATGTAACTAGATGTGCTGGGTTATGTTGTAACTAGATGTGATGGGTTATGTTGTAACTAGATGTGATGGGTTATGTTGTAACTAGATGTGATGGGTTATGTTGTAACTAGATGTGCTGGGTTATGTTGTAACTAGATGTGATGGGTTATGTTGTAACTAGATGTGATGGGTTATGTTGTAACTAGATGTGATGGGTTATGTTGTAACTAGATGTGATGGGTTATGTTGTAACTAGATGTGATGGGTTATGTTGTAACTAGATGTGATGGGTTATGTTGTAACTAGATGTGATGGGTTATGTTGTAACTAGATGTGATGGGTTATGTTGTAACTAGATGTGATGGGTTATGTTGTAACTAGATGTGCTGGGTTATGTTGTAACTAGATCTAGATGTGCTGGGTTATGTTGTAACTAGATGTGATGGGTTATGTTGTAACTAGATGTGATGGGTTATGTTGTAACTAGATGTGATGGGTTATGTTGTAACTAGATGTGATGGGTAATGTTGTAACTAGATGTGATGGGTTATGTTGTAACTAGATGTGCTGGGTTATGTTGTAACTAGATGTGATGGGTTATGATGTAACTAGATGTGCTGGGTTATGTTGTAACTAGATGTGATGGGTTATGTTGTAACTAGATGTGATGGGTTATGTTGTAACTAGATGTGATGGGTTATGTTGTAACTAGATGTGCTGGGTTATGTTGTAACTAGATGTGATGGGTTATGTTGTAACTAGATGTGCTGGGTTATGTTGTAACTAGATCTAGATGTGCTGGGTTATGTTGTAACTAGATGTGATGGATTATGTTGTAACTAGATGTAACTAGATGTGCTGGGTTATGTTGTAACTAGATGTGATGGGTTATGTTGTAACTAGATGTGCTGGGTTATGTTGTAACTAGATGTGATGGGTTATGTTGTAACTAGATGTGATGGGTTATGTTGTAACTAGATGTGATGGGTTATGTTGTAACTAGATGTGCTGGGTTATGTTGTAACTAGATGTGATGGGTTATGTTGTAACTAGATGTGATGGGTAATGTTGTAACTAGATGTGCTGGGTTATGTTGTAACTAGATGTGATGGGTTATGTTGTAACTAGATGTGATGGGTTATGTTGTAACTAGATGTGCTGGGTTATGTTGTAACTAGATCTAGATGTGCTGGGTTATGTTGTAACTAGATGTGATGGGTTATGTTGTAACTAGATGTAACTAGATGTGCTGGGTTATGTTGTAACTAGATGTGATGGGTTATGTTGTAACTAGATGTGCTGGGTTATGTTGTAACTAGATGTGATGGGTTATGTTGTAACTAGATGTGATGGGTTATGTTTTAACTAGATGTGATGGGTTATGTTGTAACTAGATGTGCTGGGTTATGTTGTAACTAGATGTGATGGGTTATGTTGTAACTAGATGTGATGGGTTATGTTGTAACTAGATGTGATGGGTTATGTTGTAACTAGATGTGATGGGTTATGTTGTAACTAGATGTGATGGGTTATGTTGTAACTAGATGTGCTGGGTTATGTTGTAACTAGATCTAGATGTGCTGGGTTATGTTGTAACTAGATGTGATGGGTTATGTTGTAACTAGATGTGATGGGTTATGTTGTAACTAGATGTGATGGGTTATGTTGTAACTAGATGTGATGGGTAATGTTGTAACTAGATGTGCTGGGTTATGTTGTAACTAGATGTGATGGGTTATGATGTAACTAGATGTGCTGGGTTATGTTGTAACTAGATGTGATGGGTTATGTTGTAACTAGATGTGATGGGTTATGTTGTAACTAGATGTGATGGGTTATGTTGTAACTAGATGTGCTGGGTTATGTTGTAACTAGATGTGATGGGTTATGTTGTAACTAGATGTGATGGGTTATGTTGTAACTAGATGTGATGGGTTATGTTGTAACTAGATGTGCTGGGTTATGTTGTAACTAGATGTGATGGGTTATGTTGTAACTAGATGTGATGGGTTATGTTGTAACTAGATGTGATGGGTTATGTTGTAACTAGATGTGATGGGTTATGTTGTAACTAGATGTGATGGGTTATGTTGTAACTAGATGTGCTGGGTTATGTTGTAACTAGATCTAGATGTGCTGGGTTATGTTGTAACTAGATGTGATGGGTTATGTTGTAACTAGATGTGATGGGTTATGTTGTAACTAGATGTGATGGGTTATGTTGCAACTAGATGTGATGGGTAATGTTGTAACTAGATGTGATGGGTTATGTTGTAACTAGATGTGCTGGGTTATGTTGTAACTAGATGTGATGGGTTATGATGTAACTAGATGTGCTGGGTTATGTTGTAACTAGATGTGATGGGTTATGTTGTAACTAGATGTGATGGGTTATGTTGTAACTAGATGTGCTGGGTTATGTTGTAACTAGATGTGCTGGGTTATGTTGTAACTAGATGTGATGGGTTATGTTGTAACTAGATGTGCTGGGTTATGTTGTAACTAGATCTAGATGTGCTGGGTTATGTTGTAACTAGATGTGATGGATTATGTTGTAACTAGATGTAACTAGATGTGCTGGGTTATGTTGTAACTAGATGTGATGGGTTATGTTGTAACTAGATGTGCTGGGTTATGTTGTAACTAGATGTGATGGGTTATGTTGTAACTAGATGTGATGGGTTATGTTGTAACTAGATGTGATGGGTTATGTTGTAACTAGATGTGCTGGGTTATGTTGTAACTAGATGTGATGGGTTATGTTGAAACTAGATGTGATGGGTTATGTTGTAACTAGATGTGATGGGTTATGTTGTAACTAGATGTGATGGGTTATGTTGTAACTAGATGTGATGGGTTATGTTGTAACTAGATGTGCTGGGTTATGTTGTAACTAGATCTAGATGTGCTGGGTTATGTTGTAACTAGATGTGATGGGTTATGTTGTAACTAGATGTGATGGGTTATGTTGTAACTAGATGTGATGGGTTATGTTGTAACTAGATGTGATGGGTTATGTTGTAACTAGATGTGATGGGTTATGTTGTAACTAGATGTGCTGGGTTATGTTGTAACTAGATGTGATGGGTTATGATGTAACTAGATGTGCAGGGTTATGTTGTAACTAGATGTGATGGGTTATGTTGTAACTAGATGTGATGGGTTATGTTGTAACTAGATGTGATGG
The DNA here is from genome assembly GCF_029448725.1 of Salvelinus fontinalis. Taxonomy (NCBI): domain Eukaryota; kingdom Metazoa; phylum Chordata; class Actinopteri; order Salmoniformes; family Salmonidae; genus Salvelinus; species Salvelinus fontinalis. The sequence continues at coordinate 59,544,359 of NC_074669.1, forward strand.
GTTATGTTGTAACTAGATGTGCTGGGTTATCTTGTAACTAGATGTGATGGGTTATGTTGTAGCTAGATGTGATGGGTTATGTTGTAGCTAGATATGATGGGTTATGTTGTAACTAGATGTGATGGGTTATGTTGTAGCTAGATATGATGGGTTATGTTGTAACCAGATGTGATGGGTTATGTTGTAACTAGATGTCCTGGGTTATGTTGTAACTAGATGTGATGGGTTATGTTGTAACTAGATGTGCTGGGTTATGTTGTAGCTAGATGTGCTGGGTTATGTTGTAACTAGATGTGCTGGGTTATGTTGTAGCTAGATGTGCTGGGTTATGTTGTAACTAGATGTGATGGGTTATGTTGTAACTAGATGTGCTGGGTTATGTTGTAACTAGATGTGATGGGTTATGTTGTAGCTAGATGTGATGGGTTATGTTGTAACTAGATGTGATGGGTTATGTTGTAACTAGATGTGATGGGTTATGTTGTAACTAGATGTGATGGGTTATGTTGTAACTAGATGTGATGGGTTATGTTGTAACTAGATGTGCTGGGTTATGTTGTAACTAGATCTAGATGTGCTGGGTTATGTTGTAACTAGATGTGATGGGTTATGTTGTAACTAGATGTGATGGGTTATGTTGTAACTAGATGTGATGGGTTATGTTGTAACTAGATGTGATGGGTTATGTTGTAACTAGATGTGATGGGTTATGTTGTAACTAGATGTGCTGGGTTATGTTGTAACTAGATGTGATGGGTTATGATGTAACTAGATGTGCAGGGTTATGTTGTAACTAGATGTGATGGGTTATGTTGTAACTAGATGTGATGGGTTATGTTGTAACTAGATGTCCTGGGTTATGTTGTAACCAGATGTGATGGGTTATGTTGTAACTAGATGTCCTGCGTTATGTTGTAACTAGATGTGATGGGTTATGTTGTAACTAGATGTGCTGGGTTATGTTGTAGCTAGATGTGCTGGGTTATGTTGTAACTAGATGTGCTGGGTTATGTTGTAGCTAGATGTGCTGGGTTATGTTGTAACTAGATGTGATGGGTTATGTTGTAACTAGATGTGCTGGGTTATGTTGTAACTAGATGTGATGGGTTATGTTGTAGCTAGATGTGATGGGTTATGTTGTAGCTAGATATGATGGGTTATGTTGTAACTAGATGTGATGGGTTATGTTGTAGCTAGATATGATGGGTTATGTTGTAACCAGATGTGATGGGTTATGTTGTAACTAGATGTCCTGGGTTATGTTGTAACTAGATGTGATGGGTTATGTTGTAACTAGATGTGCTGGGTTATGTTGTAGCTAGATGTGCTGGGTTATGTTGTAACTAGATGTGCTGGGTTATGTTGTAGCTAGATGTGCTGGGTTATGTTGTAACTAGATGTGATGGGTTATGTTGTAACTAGATGTGATGGGTTATGTTGTAACTAGATGTGATGTGTTATGTTGTAACTAGATGTGATGGGTTATGTTGTAACTAGATGTGATGGGTTATGTTGTAACTAGATGTGATGGGTTATGTTGTAACTAGATGTGATGGGTTATGTTGTAACTAGATGTGATGGGTTATGTTGTAGCTAGATATGATGGGTTATGTTGTAACCAGATGTGATGGGTTATGTTGTAACTAGATGTGCTGGGTTATGTTGTAACTAGATGTGATGGGTTATGTTGTAACTAGATGTGCTGGGTTATGTTGTAGCTAGATGTGCTGGGTTATGTTGTAACTAGATGTGCTGGGTTATGTTGTAGCTAGATGTGCTGGGTTATGTTGTAACTAGATGTGATGGGTTATGTTGTAACTAGATGTGATGGGTTATGTTGTAACTAGATGTGATGTGTTATGTTGTAACTAGATATAATGGGTTATGTTGTAACTAGATGTGATGGGTTATGTTGAAGCTAGATGTGATGTGTTATGTTGTAACTAGATGTGCTTGGTTATGTTGTAACTAGATGTGATGGGTTATGTTGTAACTAGATCTAGATGTGCTGGGTTATGTTGTAACTAGATGTGATGGGTTATGTTGTAACTAAATGTGCTGGGTTATGTTGTAACTAGATGTGATGGGTTATGTTGTAGCTAGATGTGATGGGTTATGTTGTAACTAGATGTGCTGGGTTATGTTGTAACTAGATGTGATGGGTTATGTTGTAGCTAGATGTGATGGGTTATGTTGTAGCTAGATGTGATGGGTTATGTTGTAGCTAGATGTGATGGGTTATGTTGTAACTAGATGTGCTGGGTTATGTTGTAACTAGATGTGATGGGTTATGTTGTAGCTAGATGTGATGGGTTATGTTGTAACTAGATGTGCTGGGTTATGTTGTAACTAGATGTGCTGGGTTATGTTGTAACTAGATGTGCTGGGTTATGTTGTAACTAGATGTGATGGGTTATGTTGTAACTAGATGTGATGGGTTATGTTGTAACTAGATGTGATGGGTTATGTTGTAACTAGATGTGCTGGGTTATGTTGTAACTAGATGTGATGGGTTATGTTGTAACTAGATGTGCTGGGTTATGTTGTAACTAGATGTGATGGGTTATGTTGTAACTAGATGTGATGGGTTATGTTGTAACTAGATGTGATGGGTTATGTTGTAACTAGATGTGATGGGTTATGTTGTAACTAGATGTGATGGGTTATGTTGTAACTAGATGTGATGGGTTATGTTGTAACTAAATGTGATGGGTTATGTTGTAACTAGATGTGCTGGGTTATGTTGTAACTAGATGTGATGGGTTATGTTGTAACTAGATGTGATGGGTTATGTTGTAACTAGATATAATGGGTTATGTTGTAACTAGATGTGATGGGTTATGTTGTAACTAGATGTGATGGGTTATGTTGTAACTAGATGTGATGGGTTATGTTGTAACTAGATGTGCTGGGTTATGTTGTAACTAGATGTGCTGGGTTATGTTGTAACTAGCTCTAGATGTGCTGGGTTGGTAGAAGGAGACATGGGAGGAGGGAGAGAGAGAAAGATTTAAATCAACTGAAAATATTTGTATCACTGACTTCTCACCAGGGATGTCATCATAACCAGTAACCTTTTCCTCTCTTGTCCCAGCCCAGCCTGACCCTGACATATAGCATCAGGCCTGTTGAGTTGACTTGGGTAACAGACCTCTAGCTTCTACACCACATCCCCCCTTCTCCTGCTCTAACATGAGACCTCATCAGTACTCATTTTGGGTGCTGGTACTGTTTATATTGAGGTGCTGGAACATTAAGCCAATATTCTATAAGAGGTGAACTCAAGCAGTAGAAAGTTAGAGCTGATATTATGGAACACACTATGTGAAACGTTGCTGCTCTGTCAGCAGTTTCCTGTGGAGTTTTTCAGTTTGCTGTAGTGTGTTCAACCACTGATCCAAGATAAGTTGCTAAGAAGTTTCTCACATCATAGAAGTCAGGAAGTAATGAGATAGAAGTCATAAAGCCTAGCAGTATTTTCCAAACTTCAGTCGACTCTTCATGACAGTAGACTTGTTTCACTCAGTGGAGCCCCAGTTAGAGACAGATATGATACCTGCAGTGGTACTGATGACCCTGTTGTGGAGCACAGGTAGGAGGCTGTTATATTGATAGACACTTGTGACAGTTACTGAGATATGTTTTGATATTGTAAGATATATTACCATTTGCAGGGCTAGTAAAATAACATGCAACTGGAAGCAGACAGTAAAAATGTGTCTCAAAGCAGGACAATGATGTGATCACCTGTAAATGTACTTTACTGTAGCCTAACTGTCCATCTGGGGACAGGCACTAATGTCAGTTAAGTTGTGATGGTGTCATGCATCTGACTGTTGTATATTCAGTGTGTCAATGATTGATTGTATCTGTCTCTATGTAAATGAAAGAGTATATTTTATGTATCTGTTTAATATTGGTCTTATGTTAGAGTAGGAGAAGGGGGGAGTGTAGATGCCAGAGGTCTGTGACCTGAGTCAAGCTCAACAGGCCTGATGCTACATGGCAGGACGAGAGAGAGAACGAGAGATAGGAGGGGAGGGGACAGAGCATAGCTGAGGGAAGTAGGGGGTGGGGAGGGCAGAGCAGAGAGATAGGAGGGGAGGGGACAGAGCATAGCTGAGGGAAGTAGGGGGTGGGGAGGGCAGAGGAGAGAGATAGGAGGGGAGGGGACAGAGCATAGCCGAGGGAAGTAGGGGGTGGGGAGGGCAGAGGAGAGAGATAGGAGGGGAGGGGACAGAGCATAGCCGAGGGAAGTAGGGGGTGGGGAGGGCAGAGCAGAGAGATAGGAGGGGAGGGGACAGAGCATAGCTGAGGGAAGTACGGGGTGTGGAGGGCAGAGGAGAGAGATAGGAGGGGAGGGGACAGAGCATAGCTGAGGGAAGTAGGGGGTGGGGAGGGCAGAGGAGAGAGAGATGAGGGGACAGAGCATAGTCGAGGGAAGTAGGGGGTGGGGAGGGCAGAGGAGAGAGATAGGAGGGGAGGGGGTGGGGAGGGCAGAGGAGAGAGATAGGAGGGGAGGGGACAGAGCATAGCCGAGGGAAGTAGGGGGTGGGGAGGACAGAGGAGAGAGATAGGAGGGGAGGGGGTGGGGAGGGCAGAGGAGAGAGATAGGAGGGGAGGGGACAGAGCATAGCTGAGGGAAGTAGGGGGTGGTGAGGGCAGAGGAGAGAGATAGGAGGGGAGGGGACAGAGCATAGCCGAGGGAAGTAGGGGGTGGGGAGGGCAGAGGAGAGAGAGAGGAGGGGAGGGGACAGAGCATAGCCGAGGGAAGTAGGGGGTGGGAGGGCAGAGGAGAGAGAGAGGAGGGGAGGGGACAGAGCATAGCCGAGGGAAGTAGGGGTTATGAGGGTGCTGCGGCGCCCCGAGAAAAATACATGAATGTAATTAGATTTTTTTACTTTTTGTAAAACCATTTCCCCCCCTGTGGTAGACCAGGGGGTTTGGTCAAGACGTTTACCCAGATCAGACACAAACAGAGTAGGATTAGCTCGGTTTCAAGGGTGTTTATTTAAATAATAAATCAAAAAGATAAAGATAGGTCTCTCCCATGAGACCCTCTCCGGGATACCGTCTTCTACGCTCCGGGTCTTGCTGTATCCTGTCCAGCACAAAAACTCCCGCCTCATACCTCTGCAACCGTCCCCAACTATACGGGAGTCCTTTCCTCCACCACTCTCTCTGTGTGCTGCCCTTCTGGCAGCTTTATGGGCCTTGCACAGCTGGTGAGCAACCAGCCCCTGATTACTCACCAACTCCCAGTCAGCCACAATTAGTCCTGGCCTGAGAGCCCGTCGAGACCTGGCACGTCCAGCAGATGGAGCCATCGGCTCGTGATGTATACTCTGTCTGTCACCAGGCCTCGATGAGTCTCCCCCTGGTGGCTGACCTGTTGTACGCCACACCCACTAGTAGTCCAGTACTGTATCAGAGGTTTGATATAGCCTTCTGTAGCGAGACCAACATTAACTTCTTACCTATAGGTCTACATCATCATCCTCTGCCTGCATCCTAATCCCTACCTGTAGTCTACCTACCTCTGGTATAATGCATTTCCACCTCTCACTCCATCAGTGTTACTCTGTCTGCATCCTAATCCCTACCTGTAGTCTACCTACCTCTGGTATAATGCATTTCCACCTCTCACTCCATCAGTGTTGCTCTGTCTGCATCCTAATCCCTACCTGTAGTCTACCTACCTCTGGTATAATGCATTTCCACCTCTCACTCCATCAGTGTTGCTTGTCCATCTTCCTGAATTAAAAGATGAACAGATCAATATTGCTGCATAACGTCATTAAATATTGCTAAGTTATTTATCTATAGTGTGGATGTAGGGCTGTTTTTAGTATATAATGAGCACCCAGATGCTGCGTAGGCAACACAATAATATCAGACAGACAAACTGGCCCTGCTGCCTCCGTGTTGACTACTATGTTGCAATATGAATATTCTCAGAGTTGTCTTGTTGATACTAAATGTTTCAGTTTCTCCGAGCCGCCTCGTTCATTTATACAATGTTTCAATATTATCAGAGCCACCTTGTTGATGCTTCAGTATTCACAGAATGTTTCTTTTCCCTGGTGAATAATGCAGACAGGCAAATACAAAATGAGCTGGGTGCAGACATCATAAGGAACATCTCTGAATGCAGAGCAACAATTTTGTTGTGAAGTACATGAGACAATGACACTGTCATAGTACACAATAGGAACCGCTCCACAAGGGTGACTTCATATACATTATAGCAGGGGGTCGACAACGCTTTTCATGAGGGACACTTTACAATTGATCCTACAATTTCTAAAGATCTGCGTGACTGTAATTATTTCCATATAAGCATTTTATGCTACTCAACTGTGCCCCAAAAAATGTTTAACTGCCCACAAACTGAATATTTTTAGCTGGCTACTGGACAGAAACGTTGTTCATTAAACCACAGGCCACGGAGCCCCACTGTGCATTGCCTTCCTGTATGGAGGCGCTGTCCAATCAGCGGTGCAGGTTAAGGTAAAGGTTAAATATTGTATTGTTTTGTTCATTTCTGAGTGATGTTCTATCGATTCCCTGCGTCATTTCATGTTTTCATGTGTATCTGAGTTATTTGCCTTCAAGCAGGCAGAAATATGTCCGGTATGACGTGGCACCGTGATAAAGTCTCTCACTACACTGGAAGTTAATAGGAATATGACTTTTAGATAGCGAAAACGTTATTCATACACGTCAGATTTCAATACTGGACGATATAACTCGGGAGGTCTTCTCTCAAATGAGCCATTGATCATATTTTTGTGATGTTCCTGCCTTGAGAAACTGGTAATTTAACGGAGGGTCTAACAGGTTTCTCCTATTTGTCGGCCTCTTTAGTCCAGGATGCATTGCGTGGTGCCTTTGCCAGAGATATTATAGAAAGGAGATAGGAATCCAATTTAATGGACCAATGTATAACGCCCTTCCCAGCAGACTGTTGACCAATCACGTTCAGGTTGTCATGCTGCGTCACGCAATCCCTTCTCATAGTCAGTGTACTTTATGTCGAGAAATGTGCCTATTTTCTTCGAAAGTACTGTAATGAAACAGCAGGGAGCAGGTCTCGAACCCTCGAAATCCTAGCCCGAGGTCCGGCGCGCTATCGACTGTGCCGCTCCAGCGGCAGAGTCGATTTCCGCGCTTATAAACCCAGGGTCGTTACAGTACGTAATTCCACGATTCCAAAGCTAAACGATACTACAGATAGCAAGTTAATTACCTCACACCTCTGAAAAGATTAGTAATGTTGTACTTCTTGTTGACCAAATTCGTGTAAATGTTGGGTTTTTGAGCTAGCGCTCAGACTCCCATTCACTCCGTGAAGGAGAGCGGTCCCTGTACCAGAACCACCCAGAATGCACCGCGTGGGGCCAATGACGTAGCATCGTCGCCGTTTCCCATCTCCTCAAAAGTATATCTGAAGTTGTGAATGTTAGATTCCTCTCTGTGAGACACATCGATCTGCAGGTTGAACATGGTGAGATTGGAGAGTCCTACATTGATAGTGCAGTTTGTTTAGGTGAGATCATTGCATTGTGGATTTTCTACTCGATTTGAGCTGCAACAGATTTCCTCAATGATTTTCCATATTTCTACCAACCTTATTATAGCGCAGAAAGGAAAGATCTGTTAACAAAAATGATTGTTCTCACACATTAGTGTTATTTAGCAAAGTAAATTAAAAAGAATGAGTGGTTGCGGGTGGAATTTTCCTTTACTGTGTAGATTTTCCTTTTGTATTTCATAATTTTCTTCATTCTTTGGTTGAGTCTGTTTGTCGTTATGCGTCCTTGTCGATTGAAGGCCTAAGTAATTGAAGACCTAAGCCTTTTTATATTTTTCAATACATGTGTAGGATATATCTGTTATAGTTTACATTCCCAGTCAGTTGTTTTATGCTCCGGTTAGTTTCACATTGATGTGGATATTTGAAGTCAGCCGTTGAAGCTTGTAAACTCAGCAAAAAAACAGAGGTCCCTTTTTCAGGACCCTGTCTTTCAATGATAATTCGTAAAAATCCAAATAACTTCACAGATCTTCATTGTAAAGGGTTTTAACACTGTTTCCCATGCTTGTTCAATGAACCATAAACAATTAATGAACATACACCTGTGGAACGGTCGTTAAGACACTAACAGCTTACAAACGGTAGGCAATTAAGGTCACAGTTAAGAAAACTTAGGACAATAAAGAGGCCTTTCAACATACTGTGAAAAACACCAAAGGAAAGATGCCCAGGGTCCCTGCTCATCTGTGTGAATGTGCCTTAGGCATGCTGCAAGGAGGCATGAGGACTGCAGATGTGACCAGGGCAAAAAATTGTAATGTCCATATTGTGAGACGCCTAAGACAGCTCTACAGGGAGACAGGACGGACAGCTGATCATCCTCGCAGTGGCAGACCACGTGTAACAACACCTTCACAGGATTGGTACATCCGAACATCACATCTGCGGGACAGGTACAGGATGGCAACAACAACTGTCCGAGTTACACCAGGAACGCACAATCCCTCCATCAGTGCTCATACTGTCCGCACCAGGCTGAGAGAGGCTGTACTGAGGGCTTGTAGGCCTGTTGTAACGCAGGTCCTCACCAGACATCACCAACAAAGTCACCTTTGGGAACAAACCCACCGTCGCTGGACCAAACAGGACTGGCAAAAAGTGCTCTTCACTGACGAGTCGCACTTTTGTCTCACCAGGGGTGGTCGGATTCGCGGTTTTCGTTGAAGGATTGAGCGTTACACCGAGGCCTGTACTCTGGATCGGGATCGATTTGGAGGTGGAGGGTCCGTCGTGGTCTGGGGCGGTGTGTCACAGCATCATCGGACTGAGCTTGTTGTCATTGCAGGCAATGTCAATGCTCTGCGTTACAGGGAAGACATCCTCCTCCCTCATGTGGTACCCTTCCTGCAGGCTCATCCTGACATGACCCTCCAGCTTGACAATGCCACCAGCCATACTGCTCGTTCTGTGCATGATTTCCTGCAAGACAGGATTGTCAGTGTTCTTCCGTGGCCAGCGAAGAGCCCAGATCTCAATTCCATTGAGCACATCTGGGACCTGTTGGATCGGAGGGTGAGGGTTAGGGCCATTCCCCCCAGAAATGTCCGGGAACTTGCAGTTGCCTTGGTTGAAGAGTGGGGTAACATCTCACAGCAAGAACTGGCAAATCTGGTGCAATCCATGAGGAGGAGATGCACTGCAGTAATTAATGCAGCTGGTGGCCACACCAGATACTGACTGTTACTGACCCCCCTCCCCCCTGTGTTCAGGGACACATTATTCCATTTCTGTTAGTCACATGTCTGTGGAACTTCTTCAGTTTGTCTCAGTTGTTGAATCTTGTTATGTTCATACAAATATTTACACATGTTAAGTTTGCTGAAAATAAACGCAGTTGACAGTAAGAGGACATTTCTTTTGTTGCTGAGTGTATTATGCATCTATTCCATTGTACTGTTCCACCAGTAGAATAAATGAGTCAATGTAGCCTCAGTATGATGAGGTTGAGTAGTACGTTGTACATCCATTCCACAGACCTTTAAACCTGATATAAACCTAATATCGCAGTGATAATTCATGTCTGGGGGCATTTTTCTTAATTTTGCATTTCTCCAAATAGTATTTTAGAGTTTTTAAGTACAGTGAATTATTAGGTGGGGGGATTTCTACACACCCCATTTAGCCATACCCTAGGTTTAGATGTATTTCTACACACCCCATTTAGCCATACCCTAGGTTTAGCTGTACTTCTACACACCCCATTTAGCCATACCCTAGGTTTAGCTGTATTTCTACACACCCCATTTAGCCATACCCTAGGTTTAGCTGTATTTCTACACACCCCATTTAGCCATACCCTAGGTTTAGCTATATTTATACACACCCCATTTAGCCATACCCTAGGTTTAGCTGTATTTCTACACACCCCATTTAGCCATACCCTAGGTTTAGCTGTATTTCTACACATCCCATTTAGCCATACCCTAGGTTTAGCTGTATTTCTACACACCCCATTTAGCCATACCCTAGGTTTAGCTGTATTTCTACACACCCCATTTAGCCATACCCTAGGTTTAGCTGTATTTCTACACACCCAAACTACTTGATGTGTCTATGGGACAGAGGAGGAGGGGAGATGGAGAGAGAGGGAGATATCAACAGAGATGGGGCTGACAGACTAACATGCAGTCAACTCAATATCTTTTCATAACTGACTTCTCACCAGTGATGTCATCACAACCAGTAACCTTTTCCACTCTTCCACTCTTGGTCCGGCTCAGCTTGACCCTGACCTTTGAATTTCATTATTTAAAAAACAAGCAGAAGCAAATGTATTAAGTTAGATCCACCACATGTTTCAATCAGACCACCATAGTCCCTGTGTCCAAGAACCCCAAGGTAACCTGCCTAAATGACTACCGACCCATAGTACTCACGTCTGTAGCCATGAAGTGATTTGAAAGGCTGGTCATGGCTCACATCAACACCATTATCCCAGAAACCCACTCCAATTTGCATACCGCCCCAACAGATCCACAGATGATGCAATCTCTATTGCACTCAACACTGCCCCTTCCCACCTGGACAAAAGGAACACCTTTGTGAGAATGCTATTCATTGACTACAGCTCAGTGTTCAACACCATAGTGCCCTCAAAGCTCATCACTAAGCTAAGGACCCTGGGACTGAACACCTCCCTCTGCAACTGGATCCTGGACTTCCTGATGGGCCGCCACCAGGTGGTAAGGTTAGGTAACAACACATCCGCCACGCTGATCCTCAACACGGGGCTGTGTGCTCAGTCCCCTCCTGTACTCCCTGTTCACTCATGACTGCACGCCGAGGCATGACTCCAACACCATTAAGTTTGCCGATGACACAACAGTGGTAGGCCTGATCACGGACATCAGTGTGACAGCCTATAGGGAGGAGGTCAGAGACCTGGCCGTGTGGTGCCAGGACAACAACCTCTCCCTCAACGTGATCAAGACAAAGGAGATGATTGTGAAAGACAGGAAAAGGAGGACCGAGCACGCCCCCATTCTCATCAACGGGGCTGTAGTGGAGCAGGTTGAGAGCTTCAAGTTCCTTGGTGTCCACATCACCAACATCCTAACATGGTCCAAACACACGAAGACAGTCGTGAAGAAGGCACGACAAAAGGAGACTGAAAAGATTTGGCATGGGTCCTCAGATCCTCAAAAGGTTCTACAGCTGCACCATCGAGAGCATCCTGACGGGTTGCATCACTGCCTGGTATGGCAACTGATCGACCTCTGACCGCATGACACTATAGAGGGTAGTGCGTACGGCCCAGTACATCACTGGGTCAAGCTTCCTGCCATCCAGGACCTCTATACCAGGCGGTGTCGGAGGAAGGCCATAAAAATGGTCAAAGACTCCAGTCACCTTAGTCATAGACTGTTCTCTCTGCTACCGCACGGCAAGCGGTTCCGGAGCACCAAGTCTAGGTCCAAGAGGCTTCTAAACATCTTCTACACACAAGCCATAAGACTCCTGAACATCTAATCAAATGGCTACCCAGACTATTTGCATTGTCCCCCCCTTCGCCTACGCTGCTGGTACTCTCTGTTATTATCTATGTATAGTCACTTTAATAACTCTACCTACATGTACATATTACCTCAATAACCTTGACACCGGTGACCCGCACATTGACTCTGCACCGGTACCCCGGTACCACTAGGGCCCTCTCAGTCACCTGTCTCCACTAGGGCCCTCTCAGTCACCTGTCTCCACTATGGCCCTCTCAACCAGCTGGTTATACTAGTGCCCTCTCAACCAGCTAGCTCCACTATGGCCCTCTCAACCAGCTGGTTATACTAGTGCCCTCTCAACCAGCTGGCTCCACTATGGCCCTCTCAACCAGCTGGCTACACTAGTGCCCTCTCAACCAGCTGGCTACACTAGGGCCCTCTCAACCAGCTGGCTACACTAGTGTCCTCTCAACCAGCTGGCTCCACTAGTGCCCTCTCAACCAGCTGGCTACACTAGTGCCCTCTCAACCAGCTGGCAACACTAGGGCCCTCTCAACCAGCTGGCTACACTAGTGCCCTCTCAACCAGCTGGCTCCACTAGGGCCCTCTCAACCAGCTGGCTACACTAGTGCCCTCTCAACCAGCTGGCTACACTAGTGCCCTCTCAACCAGTTGGCAACACTAGTGCCCTCTCAACCAGCTGGCTACACTAGTGCCCTCTCAACCAGCTGGCTACACTAGGGCCCTCTCAACCAGCTGGCTCCACTATGGCCCTCTCAACCAGCTGGCTACACTAGTGCCCTCTCAACCAGCTGGCTCCACTATGGCCTTCTCAACCAGCTGGCTCCACTATGGCCCTCTCAACCAGCTGGCTCCACTAGTGCCCTCACAACCAGCTGGTTACACTAGTGCCCTCTCATCCAGCTGGATCTACTAGGGCCCTCTCAACCAGCTGGTTATACTAGTGCCCTCTCAACCAGCTGGCTCCACTATGGCCCTCACAACCAGCTGGCTACACTAGTGCCCTCTCAACCAGCTGGCTCCACTAGTGCCCTCTCAACCAGCTGGCTACACTAGTGCCCTCTCAACCAGCTGGCTACACTAGTGCCCTCTCAACCAGCCAGCTCCACTAGGGCCCTCTCAACCAGCTGGCTACACTAGGGCCCTCTCAACCAGCTGGCTACACTAGGGCCCTCTCAACCAGCTGGCTACACTAGGGCTCTCTCAACCATCTGGTTCCACTATGGCCCTCTCAACCAGCTGGCTACACTAGTGCCCTCACAACCAGCTGGCTCCACTAGTGCCCTCTCAACCAGCTGGCTACACTAGTGCCCTCACAACCAGCTGGTTACACTAGTGCCCTCTCAACCAGCTGGCTCTACTAGGGCCCTCTCAACCAGCTGGTTATACTAGTGCCCTCTCAACCAGCTGGCTCCACTATGGCCCTCTCAACCAGCTGATTATACTAGTGCCCTCTCAACCAGCTGGCTCGACTATGGCCCTCTCAACCAGCTGGCTACACTAGTGCCCTCTCAACCAGCTGGCTACACTAGGGCCCTCTCAACCAGCTGGCTACACTAGGGCCCTCTCAACCAGCTGGCTACACTAGTGCCCTGTCAACCAGCTGGCTCCACTAGTGCCATCTCAACCAGCTGGCAACACTAGGGCCCTCTCAACCAGCTGGCTCCACCAGTGCCCTCTCAACCAACTGGCTAAACTAGGGCCCTCTCAACCAGCTGGCTACACTAGTGCCCTCTCAACCAGCTGGCTACACTAGTGCCCTCTCAACCAGCTGGCTCCACTAGTGCCCTCTCAACCAGCTGGCTCCACTAGTGCCCTCTCAACCAGTTGGCAACACTAGTGCCCTCTCAACCAGTTGGCAACACTAGTGCCCTCTCAACCAGCTGGCTACACTAGTGCCCTCTCAACCAGCTGGCTACACTAGTGCCCTCTCAACCAGCTGGCTACACTAGTGCCCTCTCAAAGAGCTGGCTACACTAGGGCCCTCTCAACCAGCTGGCTCCACTATGGCCCTCTCAACCAGCTGGCTACACTAGTGCCCTCTCAACCAGCTGGCTACACTAGTGCCCTCTCAACCAGCTGGCTACACTAGTGCCCTCTCAACCAGCTGGCTACACTAGGGTCCTCTCAACCAGCTGGCTACACTAGTGCCCTCTCAACCAGCTGACTCCACTAGTTTCCTCTCAACCAGCTGGCTACACTAGTGCCCTCTCAACCAGCTGGCTACACTAGTGCCCTCTCAACCAGCTGGCTACACTAGTGCCCTCTCAACCAGCTGGCTACACTAGTGCCCTCTCAACCAGCTGGCTACACTAGTGCCCTCTCATCCAGCTGGCTACACTAGGGCCCTCTTAACCAGCTGGCTCCACTAGGGCCCTCTCAACCGGCTGGTTACACTAGTGCCCTCTCAACCAGCTGGTTACACTAGTGCCCTCTCAACCAGCTGGTTCCACTAGTGCCCTCTCAACCAGCCGGCTCTAATTTGGCCCTCTCAACCAGCTGGCTACACTGGTACCCTCTCAACCAGCTGGCTACACTAGGGCCCTCTCAACCAGCCGGCTCCACTAGGGCCCTCTCAACCAGCTGGCTCCACTATGGCCCTCTCAACCAGCTGGTTACGCTAGTGCCCTCTCAACCAGCTGGCTACACTAGGGCCCTCTCAACCAGCCGGCTCCACTAGGGCCCTCTCAACCAGCTGGCTCCACTATGGCCTTCTCAACCAGCTGGTTACGCTAGTGCCCTCTCAACCAGCTGGCTACACTAGGGCCCTCTCAACCAGCTGGCTACACTAGTGCCCTCTCAACCAGCCGGCTCCACTAGGGCCCTCTCAACCAGCTGGTTCCACTAGTGCCCTCTCAACCAGCCGGCTCTAATTTGGCCCTCTCAACCAGCTGGCTACACTGGTGCCCTCTCAACCAGCTGGCTACACTAGGGCCCTCTCAACCAGCCGGCTCCACTAGGGCCCTCTCAACCAGCCGGCTCTAATTTGGCCCTCTCAACCAGCTGGCTACACTGGTGCCCTCTCAACCAGCTGGCTACACTAGTGCCCTCTCAACCAGCTGGCTACACTAGTGCCCTCTCAACCAGCTGGCTACACTAGGGTCCTCTCAACCAGCTGGCTACACTAGTGCCCTCTCAACCAGCTGACTCCACTAGTTTCCTCTCAACCAGCTGGCTACACTAGTGCCCTCTCAACCAGCTGGCTACACTAGTGCCCTCTCAACCAGCTGGCTACACTAGTGCCCTCTCAACCAGCTGGCTACACTAGTGCCCTCTCAACCAGCTGGCTACACTAGTGCCCTCTCATCCAGCTGGCTACACTAGGGCCCTCTTAACCAGCTGGCTCCACTAGGGCCCTCTCAACCGGCTGGTTACACTAGTGCCCTCTCAACCAGCTGGTTACACTAGTGCCCTCTCAACCAGCTGGTTCCACTAGTGCCCTCTCAACCAGCCGGCTCTAATTTGGCCCTCTCAACCAGCTGGCTACACTGGTACCCTCTCAACCAGCTGGCTACACTAGGGCCCTCTCAACCAGCCGGCTCCACTAGGGCCCTCTCAACCAGCTGGCTCCACTATGGCCCTCTCAACCAGCTGGTTACGCTAGTGCCCTCTCAACCAGCTGGCTACACTAGGGCCCTCTCAACCAGCCGGCTCCACTAGGGCCCTCTCAACCAGCTGGCTCCACTATGGCCTTCTCAACCAGCTGGTTACGCTAGTGCCCTCTCAACCAGCTGGCTACACTAGGGCCCTCTCAACCAGCTGGCTACACTAGTGCCCTCTCAACCAGCCGGCTCCACTAGGGCCCTCTCAACCAGCTGGTTCCACTAGTGCCCTCTCAACCAGCCGGCTCTAATTTGGCCCTCTCAACCAGCTGGCTACACTGGTGCCCTCTCAACCAGCTGGCTACACTAGGGCCCTCTCAACCAGCCGGCTCCACTAGGGCCCTCTCAACCAGCCGGCTCTAATTTGGCCCTCTCAACCAGCTGGCTACACTGGTGCCCTCTCAACCAGCTGGCTACACTAGGGCCCTCTCAACCAGCCGGATCCACTAGGGCCCTCTCAACCAGCTGGTTACACTAGTGCCCTCTCAACCAGCTGGTTACACTAGTGCCCTCTCAACCAGCTGGCTACACTAGGGCCCTCTCAACCAGCTGGCTACACTAGGGCCCTCTCAACCAGCCGGCTACACTAGTGCCCTCTCAACCAGCTGGCTACACTAGTGCCCTCTCAACCAGCCGTCTCCACTGGGGCCCTTTCAACCAGCCGGCTCCACTATGGCCCTCTCAAAAGGGGAGAAGTGAGGGGCAGAAGTGGGGAAGGGGAGAAGAGGGGAGAAGAGGAGGTGGAGAAGAGGAGAGGGGGAAAGAGGAGAAGAGAGGGGGGAAAGAGGGGAAGAGAGGGGATAAGAGGAGAGAATAGAAGAGGAGAGGGGGAGAAGAGTAGAGGGGGGAGGGGATGAGAGGGGGAGAGGAGGAGAAGATAGGGGGAGGAGAAGAGAGGAGAAGAGAGGAGAGGGGGAGAAGAGAGGGAGAGGAGAGGGGGAGAAGAGAGGGAGAGGAGAGGGTTGGAGAAGATGAGAAAAGAGGGGCAGAAGTGGGGAAGGGGAGGAGAGGAGAGGGTTGGAGAAGATGAGAGGGGGAGAAAATGGGCAAAAGAGGAGAGAGGGGGAGGTGTGGAGAGGGGGGAGAATAGGAGAGCGGGGAGGGGGAGGAGAGTAGATGAGATGGGGGAGAATAGGAGAGGTGCAGAAGAGGAGAGGTGCAGAAGAGGAGAGGGGAGAAGAGAGAGGAAGAGAAGGGAGAGGGGAGAAGCGGGGAAGAAGAGGAGAGGGTGAGAAGCAGAGAATTGAAGAGAGAGAGGAGAAGAGAGCGGGGAAAGAGGAGAAGAGATGGGGGAAAGAGGAGAAGTGGAGAAGAGAGGGGGAGAAGTGGAGAGGAGAGGAGAGGGGGAGGAGAGGAGAGGGGTGGAGGGAGGGAGAATGAGAGGGGGAGAAGAGAGGGTTGGAGAAGATGAGAGGGGAAGAAGAGTAGAGGGGGGAGGGGAGAAGAGAAGAGGTGAGAAGAGGGGGAGAAGAGGGACAAAAGAGGAGATGAGAGGGGAGGTGTGGAGAGAGGGGAGAATAGGAGAGCGGGGAGGAGGAGAAGAGTAGATGAGATGGGGGAGAAGAGGAGAGGTGCAGAAGAGGAGAGGGGAGAAGGGGGGAGAAGATTAGAAGAGAGGTGGAGAAGAGAGAGGAAGAGAAGGGGGGGAGAAGAGGAGAGGGTGAGAAGCAGAGAATTGAAGAGAGAGAGGAAAAGAGAGTGGGGAAAGAGGAGAAGAGATGGGGAAAAGAGGAGAAGTGGAGAAGAGATGGGAAGAATAAGGGTAGAGGGGGATAAGAGGAGAGAAGAGAATAGGAGAGGGGGAGAAGAGTAGAGGGGGGAGGGAAAGAGATGAGAGGGGGAGAAGAGGAGAGGAGAAGGGGAGTAGAGGAGAAAGGAGGGGGAGCTGGGAGGAGTGTAGAGAAGAGGAGAGGGCAGAGAAGAAGAGGAGAAGAGAGGGGGAGAAGAGGAGAATAGAGTGTCAAAAGAGGAGAAGAGAGGGGTAGAAGTGGGGAGGGTTGGAGAAGATGAGAGGGGGAGAAGAGGAGAGTAGAGGGGAGGGGAAAAGAGGAGAGGGGGAGAAGAGGAGAGGGGGGGAGAGGTGGAGTAGAGAAGAGGGGGAGAAGAGGAGAGGGTGGGAGAAGAGGAGATGAGAGGACAAGGGAAGAAGAGGAGAAGAGGGGGGGAGAAGAGGTGAGGGGGAGAAGAGAAGAGGGGGAAAAGAGGAGAAGAGAGGGGGTGATGTGGTGAGGGGGGAGAATAGGAGAGCGGGGAGAAGAAGAGAGGTGTAGAAGAGGAGAGGGGAGAGGATTAGAAGAGAGGTGGAGAAGAGAGAGGAAGAGAGGGGAGAGGAGAGGGTGAGAAGCAGAGAATTGAAGAGAGGAGAGGAGATGAGAGGGGGAAAGAGGAGAAGAGATGGGGGAAAGAGGAGAAGAGATGGGGAGAAGAGGAGAAGAGAGGGGAGAAGAGGGAGAAGAGGAGAAGAGAGGGTGAGCTGGGAGAGGGGGAGGAGTGTAGAAGAGAGGGGCAGAAGTGGGGAAGGGGAGAAGAGGAGAGGGTGGGAGAAGAGGGGGAGGTGTGGAGAGGGGGGAGAATAAGAGAGCGGGCAGGGGGAGAAGAGAAGAGTAGATGAGATGGGGGAGAAGAGGAGAGAGGAAGAGAATGGAGAGGGGAGAAGGGGGGGAGAAGAGGAGAGGGTGAGAAGCAGAGAATTGAAGATAGGAGAAGAGAGGCAGAGGAGAGGAGAGGAGAAGAGGAGAGGAGAGGAGAAGAGAGGGCGAAAAGAGGAGGAGCGAGGGGGAGAAGTGGAGAGATGAGAAGAAAAGTGAGAGGAGAGGACAGGGGGAGGAGAGGGGGAGAAGAGGAAAGGGTGAGAAGAGGAGAGGGGGAGGAGTGTAGAGGAGAGGAGAAGAGATGGGGAAAGAGGAGAAGAGATGGGGAGAAGAGGAGAGGAGAAGAGAGGGGGAGGAGAGGGGGAGAAGAGGGAGAAGAGGAGAAGAGGAGAAGAGATGGGGAGAAGATTAGAAGCGAAGGGGAGAAGAGGGGAGGAAAGGGGGAAGAGAAGAGAGTGGGGGAGAAGAGGGTAGGGGGAGATGAGAATAAAGGGAGAAGAGAGTGGGAGGTGAAGAGTGGGTGGAGAGCTGTAGACGAGAGGGGCAGAAGAGGAGAAGAGAGGGGGAGAAGGGGGTAGAGAGGGGGAGAAGAGGGTAGAAGAGAGTGGGAGAAAAGGAGAAGAGGGGGAGAAGGGGAGAAGAGAAGATGAGGAGAGGGGGAGAAGAGGAGACGAGAGGAGAGGGGAAGATGAGGAGTTGGGGGATTATGAAATTTGATCATCTGACTTGGAAAGGTGGCATCCTATGATGTTGCCATGTTGAAAGTCATTGAGCTCCTCATTAAGGCCATTCTACTGACAATGTTTGTCTATGGAGATTGCATGGCGGAGTGCTTGATTTTATACATCTGTCAGGAAGGGGTGTGGCTGAAATAGAATCCACTAATTTGAAGGGGTGTCCACATACTTTTGTATATATAGTGTATGTACACATGGGTGTTGTTGCACCATACCAACGATAAGCCTGTCTTCCCATCACATCATGAAAGGTCATGTTGATGTTCATTTAACTCTGTCTCTCTCTTCTTCTGATTCCTCCCTTTCTCCTCTGTCTCTCTCTTCCTCTGACTCCTCCCTTTCTCCTCTGTCTCTCTTCCTCTGACTCCTCCCTTTCTCCTCTGTCTCTCTTCCTCTGACTCCTCCCTTTCTCCTCTGTCTCTCTCTTCCTCTGACTCCTCCCTTTCTCCTCTGTCTCTCTCTTCCTCTGACTCCTCCCTTTGTCCTCTGTCTCTCTCTTCCTCTGACTCCTCCCTTTCTCCTTTGTCTCTCTCTTCCTCTGACTCCTCCCTTTCTCCACTGTCTCTCTCTTCCTCTGACTCCTCCCTTTCTCCACTGTCTCTCTCTTCCTCTGACTCCTCCCTTTCTCCTCTGTCTCTCTCTTCCTCTGACTCCTCCCTTTCTCCTCTGTTTCTCTCTTCCTCTGACTCCTCCCTTTCTCCTCTGTCTCTCTCTTCCTCTGACTCCTCCCTTTCTCCTCTGTCTCTCTCTTCCTCTGACTCCTCCCTTTCTCTTCTGTCTCTCTCTTCCTCTGACTCCTCCCTTTCTCCTCTGTCTCTCTCTTCCTCTGACTCCTCCCTTTCTCCTCTGTCTCTCTCTTCCTCTGACTCCTCCCTTTCTCCTCTGTCTCTCTATCTCTCTGTCTCTCTCTCTCTCTTTCTCCTCTATCTCTCTCTTTCTCCTCAGCTCTCCAGGCTCAAGGCGTCAGTTCACCAGGTAGGTAGAGTATAAATCTACAGTGACTATAACAGTTCAATATTAGTCAACTTTATTATCCCACATGGAGAAATGCATGTGTCCATACAAACCATTCTAAAACCCAATAACAAGTAGTGTTTTATGGAACTACTAATACTTGTCAACCACAAAGCATTACTGCTGTTAGAATAACAGAATCACTGTCATCATCTGTCCTCACCACTGTGTTTTCCTCTCTGCTGTTTACAGCTAAATACTCAGTCAGACTGGTGAATGGGACCACTTCCTGTTCTGGGACAGTGGAAGTCTTCTATGAAGGAGAGTGGTCAGTTCTATGTTCTAGTTGGTGGAGAATGAGAGAGACTAAGGTTGTGTGTAGAGAGCTGGACTGTGGGAATCCTGTAGCTGAATCTAGAGGACGTCTGATTGAAGATGGAAGAAGAGGAGTCAGACTGGATGGTTGCTATGGAGATGAGTCTTCTATTAGACGTTGTACCAGCATAATACCTGGTGTCTGTGATGGTGGATATTATCATCATGTGACCTGTTCAGGTAAGAGACTGGTCATATTGAGAGATTTATTTGTACATTATACAATATTACCATGTATCATGTTTTATGTGTTTTTATTTCATTTAAATAGAGGGAGAGATGTCAGATGTATTTAAACATTATATTTGTGTTTGTCATATTGGTTTATGGGAGATGTTCATGGGCAGATCATTGTAGTTCAGATGGTACTGAAGTGAAGCTGCCTGATGGATGTCCAGCTGTTTATTTTCTATAAAGTGAAGTGAACTTATTCCTGTCTCCTGCCTGCATTATTCCCAACCCGATCCTGAGTGACTAAGAACCCATTTCTACCTCTTACAGTATCCAAAATAGCAAACTACAATCTTTTATCCAACATATTTGTGTTTAGTCCTTGACAGTGTCATCAACAAAACTGATTGAATGTTCAACCAACTCTTTTTCTCCAGAGTCTGTGCGGCTTGTGGATGGAGCTGGTCTCTGCTCTGGGAGAGTGGAGGTGAAGTCCAGTCAGTCCTGGGCCTCAGTGTGTGAAGCTGACTTTGACCGGCAGGATGCAGAGGTAGTCTGTGGGGAGCTTGGCTGTGGGGCTCCTGCAGCTCTACAGGGGGGGCTCTATGGAGGAGGTGAGGGTCAGACCTGGGATAAAGAGTTCCAGTGTAAAGGCAAAGAGTCCCTTCTCCTGGACTGTGACACCTCAGACAGAAAACACAACACCTACCTACCTGGTAATGCTGTTGGACTCACCTGCTCAGGTAAGAAACAGTTTGTCACTCAACATTGTTTCTCACCTGGAGTGAAGAATATGAGAGACAATATAGGTGTGTTTTAGTTAAAAAATAGTAAGATTACTGTCTCTCTCTTTTCTTTTCTCAGAGCCTGATGATGTGAGGCTGGTGGGAGGAGGCAGTCGCTGTGCTGGTGGAGTGGAGCGGTACGACCAGGGAGAGTGGAGGACTGTGGGAGCTTCAAACTGGGACCAGGAGGATGTAGCTGCAGTAGTGTGTAGACAGCTGGGTTGTGGCTCCACTGTTTCAGTACTACCTGGAAACACCACTAGAGGGTTTGGAGTTTCCTGTTCTGGGTCTGAGTCTTCACTGAGGGAGTGTAGAAGAATCTATGATCTCTCTCCTGGACTCACAGTGATCTGCTCAGGTAATAACAAGATACACTATATGGCCAAAAGTATGTGGACATGAGTGGATTTGTAAAAATCGATTTTTAATCGAATTCGTAAAAATAATCCTCTGTTGTAAAACTCACTGCTGAGTTCCACATACTTTTGTCCATGTATTATATCTCCTTCCTGGACTCACAGTGATCTGCTCAGGAAATATCAACATATTATAATTATATTCAACTGATTTCCTTTATTCACACAACTTCCTCTGCACCTCTCATGATGACTGTTTTGCTAGTAAATCTGCTTTGCAAAATAGATCAATCAGTCAAGTAGGAATCAAATACAACTTAAATATCCCAGAATGCTTTTGTATTTGAGTGTTATCTCAGTGAACGTCTCTACTCACTACCACTGTCACATGTCATGTTATTGTCATATCTAAATGAGGAAAGTAGTTGAGGAGCTAAGTTTTCTTTTTCTCTCCTCTTGTTCCAGATGTCCTGCTTAAGGCTGATATCAACATATGTTGTCTCAGTGACTGTAGGCCCACTACTCATGTTGCCCTGTGAGGGAGGGTGGCTGGCACTGTTACATGCTGATGTTATTGTCATATCTATAGGAAACTAGTTGAAGAGGTTTTTCTTCTTCTCTTTTATTGTTACAGATCTCCTGGTCCAGCCTGATATCTTTCTGACTGACTCAATGGGAGGGGTCTCCAGGGGCCACCAGGGGCCCGAGATGTTCAGGGGCTACAGCTTCACCATCACCTGCTCCACTCAGCCACAGTACCCAGGAGGCTCCTTCCTCCTCACGTTCACCGGCTCCAACAGAACCCAGATCCAGCCAGCTGTCAATCACTCTGCTGCCTTCCTCTTCCCTGCTGCAGATGACTCCCACCAAGGGAACTACAGATGTGTTTATGACAATTATGTTTTCTCTCATAACTTCTCCTCTGAGAGTGAGCTCCTCTCCCTCACCATCACAGGTAACTGAACATGAACCAGACTTATAACTTTGTCATTGACAGATTTCCCACAGATCTATGTGATGATGATCAGTCCCCTCATCAAATGTGTTTCTGTTTGCAGCCTCTCCTCTGCCAGCCTTCATCATCAGACACGTTGTAGTGCTGCTGCTCCTACTGACAGCCATCACCACCTCCTACCTGTACTACAAGGTAAAGACATTTACTCAGACGTTACAAGTCATTTAAACTAGAGGGAGAGGGTGAGAAGGAGGGAGAGAGAATGGAGATACTAGAGAGTAAATGACTATCTGTTGGTGCTGTGTCTCCCTAGCCCACCAGGAGGCAGAAGAGAGTGAACAGGGTGAGCAGCATGGATCTTGATGTCAATGCCATGGAGATGGTCTCTCTGAGCTCCAGAGCTGAAGCTGGACCGGGAGAGGAGAGAGCAGCCCAGGGGACGGAGTAGGAGTAGAATGAAGCTGACCCTACATGCTGATCTTAGGTCAGTTTTGTGTTTTAAATCGATGGTCAGCAGTGGACTGGTGTTTAAAATGTGGTGACAAGCCTGAAGTGGTTCTAATTTTAATAACAAGTTCAGAATTAGTTTATCTTTCTAGAACCTTGGAAGAAATCTAAAAGGAGTGACTGTAACCACCATTATTCCTTTTAGTTTGGTTTTTACCACCAGGGTAACATGGGGTTTTGGGTAACATGGGGTTCTGGGTAACATGGGGTTCTGGTAACATGGGGTTTTGGGTAACATGGTGTTTTGGTAACATGGGGTTCTGGGTAACATGGGTTCTGGGTAACGTGGGGTTCTGGGTAACATGGGGTTTGGGTAACATGGGGTTTTGGGTAACATGGGGTTCTGGGTAACATGGGGTTCAGGGTAACATGGGGTTCTGGGTAAAATGGGGTTTGGGTAACATGGAGTTCTGGGTAACATGGGGTTTGGTAACATGGGGTTTTGGTAACATGGGGTTTGGGGTAACATGAGGTTTTGTTAACATTTGGTTTTGGGTAACATGGGGTTTTGTTAACATGGGGTTTTGGTAACATGGGGTTTTTGGTAACGTGGGGTTTTGGTAACATGGGTTTTTTGGTAACATGGGGTTTTGGGTAACATGGGGTTTTGGTAACATGGGGTTTTTGGTAACGTGGGGTTTTGGTAACATGGGGTTTTTGGTAACATGGGGTTTTGTTAACATGGGGTTTTGGTAACATGGGGTTTTTGGTAACGTGGGGTTTTGGTAACATGGGGTTTTTGGTAACATGGGGTTTTGGGTAACGTGGGGTTTTGGTAACATGGGGTTTTTGGTAACATGGGGTTTTGGTAACTTGTGGTTTTGATAATTTTAAGAGAGTAGCTCAATTACGTCTGTTTGGTGTTCCAGAATGTATTGCTTTTTGATTTCTGCTTTTGTCTTCAGGTCTTTGTCTTATTTAGTGTCTCTTAGATTCTTTATCTTATTTAGTGTCTCTAAGATTCTTTATCTTATTTAGTGTCTCTTAGATTCTTTATCTTATTTAGTGTCTCTTAGATTCTTTATCTTATTTAGTGTCTCTTAGATTCTTTATCTTATTTAGTGTCTTATAGATTCTTTATCTTATTTAGTGTCTCTTAGATTCTTTATCTTATTTAGTGTCTCTTAGATTCTTTATCTTATTTAGTGTCTCTTAGATTCTTTATCTTATTTAGTGTCTCTTAGATTCTTTATCTTGAAGTGTCTCCATTATTAGTTCATATATTATTATGATCATCTGGTCAATCTTTTTATTTTGAAACATTTTTTAATAAAGGGGTTTGTTGTTGTTGTTTACCTCTCATGATGTTATTGATTATAAATGTTATGATATTGATTATGATGTAGATTATTGTTATGATGTTGTTAGTAGTATATAGATAATGATGTTATTGATTATAAATGTTATGATATAGATTATTGATTATGATGTAGATTATTGTTATGATGTTGTTAGTAGTATATAGATAATGATGTTATTGATTATAATTGTTATGATATTGATTATTGATTATGATGTAGATTATTGTCATGATGTTGCTCTCTAAACTGACATGTAATCAACTGAATGCTTTTAATAAAATTACAGGCTGTCAGTCTTGTGTGATTTAATAATTAGACATACTACAACATACAGTATGAATTAACTGAGATCAGTCTGTGTGATTCCCCTCTTGGACAGACTACAACATACAGTATGAATTAACTGAGATCAGTCTTGTGTGATTTAATAATTAGACAGACTACAACATACAGTATGAATTAACTGAGATCAGTCTGTGTGATTCTCCTCTTGGACAGACTACAACATACAGTATGAATTAACTGAGATCAGTCTTGTGTGATTCCCCTCTTGGACAGACTACAACATACAGTATGAATTAACTGAGATCAGTCTGTGTGATTCCCCTCTTGGACAGACTACAACATACAGTATGAATTAACTGAGATCAGTCTGTGTGATTCCCCTCTTGGACAGACTACAACATACAGTATGAATTAACTGAGATCAGTCTTGTGTGATTCCCCTCTTGAACAGACTACAACATACAGTATGAATTAACTGAGATCAGTCTTGTGTGATTCCCCTCTTGAACTAACTGTCATGCTGAAACCCTCATAACAAAGTCTGTAAGTGTCTGTGCATTTGTGTGTGTGTGTGTCTGTGTGTCTGTGTGTGTGTGTGTGTGTGTGTGTGTGTGTGTGTGTGTGTGTGTGTGTGTGTGTGTGTGTGTGTGTGTGTGTGTGTGTGTGTGTGTGTGTGTGTTCAGAACTCTGGTTGTATTAAAACATGATCTTCTTACTAGGTAGTGTCCACTCCAGAACATGTGTAGTGTAGGATGTGTGTCTGTGTACTCCAGTACATGTGTAGTGTAGGATGTGTGTCTGTGTACTCCAGTACATGTGTAGTGTAGGATGTGTGTCTGTGTACTCCAGTACATGTGTAGTGTAGGATGTGTGTCTGTCCACTCCAGTACATGTGTAGTGTAGGATATGTGTCTGTGTACTCCAGTACATGTGTAGTGTAGGATGTGTGTTTCTGTGTACTCCAGTGCATGTGTAGTGTAGGATGTGTGTTTCTGTGTACTCCAGTACATGTGTAGTGTAGGATGTGTGTCTGTGTACTCCAGTACGTGTGTAGTGTAGGATGTGTGTCTGTGTACTCCAGTACATGTGTAGTGTAGGATGTGTGTCTGTGTACTCCAGTACATGTGTAGTGTAGGATGTGTGTCTGTGTACTCCAGTACGTGTGTAGTGTAGGATGTGTGTCTGTGTACTCCAGTACATGTGTAGTGTAGGATGTGTGTTTCTGTGTACTCCAGTACATGTGTAGTGTAGGATGTGTGTTTCTGTGTACTCCAGTACATGTGTAGTGTAGGATGTGTGTCTGTGTACTCCAGTACATGTGTAGTGTAGGATGTGTGTTTGTGTACTCCAGTACGTGTGTAGTGTAGGATGTGTGTCTGTGTACTCCAGTACATGTGTAGGATGTGTGTCTGTGTACTCCAGTACATGTGTAGGATGTGTGTCTGTGTACTCCAGTACATGTGTAGTGTAGGATGTGTGTCTGTGTACTCCAGTACATGTGTAGTGTAGGATGTGTGTCTGTGTACTCCAGTACATGTGTAGTGTAGGATGTGTGTCTGTGTACTCCAGTACATGTGTAGTGTAGGATGTGTGTCTGTGTACTCCAGTACATGTGTAGTGTAGGATGTGTGTCTGTGTACTCCAGTACATGTGTAGTGTAGGACGTGTGTCTGTGTACTCCAGTACATGTGTAGTGTAGGACGTGTGTCTGTGTACTCCAGTACATGTGTAGTGTAGGACGTGTGTCTGTGTACTCCAGTACATGTGTAGTGTAGGATGTGTGTCTGTGTACTCCAGTACATGTGTAGTGTAGGATGTGTGTCTGTGTACTCCAGTACATGTGTAGTGTAGGATGTGTGTCTGTGTACTCCAGGACATGTGTAGTGTAGGATGTGTGTCTGTGTACTCCAGTACATGTGTAGTGTAGGATGTGTGTCTGTGTACTCCAGTACATGTGTAGTGTAGGATGTGTGTCTGTGTACTCCAGTACATGTGTAGTGTAGGATGTGTGTCTGTGTACTCCAGTACATGTGTAGTGTAGGATGTGTGTCTGTGTACTCCAGTACATGTGTAGTGTAGGATGTGTGTCTGTGTACTCCAGTATATGTGTAGTGTAGGATGTGTGTCTGTGTACTCCAGTACATGTGTAGTGTAGGATGTGTGTCTGTGTACTCCAGTACATGTGTAGTGTAGGAGGTGTGTCTGTGTACTCCAGTACATGTGTAGTGTAGGAGGTGTGTCTGTGTACTCCAGTATATGTGTAGTGTAGGATGTGTGTCTGTGTACTCCAGTACATGTGTAGTGTAGGATGTGTGTCTGTGTACTCCAGTACATGTGTAGTGTAGGATGTGTGTCTGTGTACTCCAGTACATGTGTAGTGTAGGATGTGTGTCTGTGTACTCCAGTACATGTGTAGTGTAGGATGTGAGGCTGTGTACTCCAGTACATGTGTAGTGTGGGATGTGTGTCTGTGTACTCCAGTACATGTGTAGTGTAGGATGTGTGTCTGTGTACTCCAGTACATGTGTAGTGTAGGATGTGTGTCTGTGTACTCCAGTACATGTGTAGTGTAGGATGTGTGTCTGTGTACTCCAATACACGTGTAGTGTAGGATGTGTGTCTGTGTACTCCAGTACATGTGTAGTGTAGGATGTGTGTCTGTGTACTCCAGTACATGTGTAGTGTAGGATGTGTGTCTGTGTACTCCAGTACATGTGTAGTGTAGGATGTGTGTCTGTGTACTCCAGTACATGTGTAGTGTAGGACGTGTGTCTGTGTACTCCAGTACATGTGTAGTGTAGGATGTGTGTCTGTGTACTCCAGTACATGTGTAGTGTAGGACCAACAGAGAGGATCCTGGTCTAAACGATATACTGACAGAGAGGATCCTGGTCTAAACTGTATACTGACCAACAGAGAGGATCCTGGTCTAAACTGTATACTGACTGACAGAGAGGATCCTGGTCTAAACTGTAAACTGACCAACAGAGAGGATCCTGGTCTAAACTGTATACTGACTGACAGAGAGGATCCTGGTCTAAACTGTATACTGACCAACAGAGAGGATCCTGGTCTAAACTGTAAACTGACTGACAGAGAGGATCCTGGTTTAAACTGTATGCTGACCAACAGAGAGGATCCTGGTCTAAACGATATACTGACAGAGAGGATCCTGGTCTAAACTGTATACTGACCGACAGAGAGGATCCTGGTCTAAACTGTATACTGACTGACAGAGAGGATCCTGGTCTAAATTGTAAACTGACCAACAGAGAGGATCCTGGTCTAAACTGTATACTGACTGACAGAGAGGATCCTGGTCTAAACTGTAAACTGACCAACAGAGAGGATCCTGGTCTAAACTGTAAACTGACTGACAGAGAGGATCCTGGTCTAAACTGTAAACTGACCAACAGAGAGGATCCTGGTCTAAACTGTAAACTGACTGACAGAGAGGATCCTGGTCTAAACTGTATACTGACTGACAGAGAGGATCCTGGTCTAAACTGTATACTGGCTGACAGAGAGGATCCTGGTCTAAACTGTATACTGACTGACAGAGAGGATCCTAGTCTAAACTGTAAACTGACCAACAGAGAGGATCCTGGTCTAAACTGTATACTGACTGACAGAGAGGATCCTGGTCTAAACTGTATACTGGCTGACAGAGAGGATCCTGGTCTAAACTGTATACTGACCAACAGAGAGGATCCTGGTCTAAACTGTTTACTGACCAACAGAGAGGATCCTGGTCTAAACTGTATACTGACCAACAGAGAGGATCCTGGTCTAAACTGTATACTGACCAACAGAGAGGATCCTGGTCTAAACTGTATACTGACCAACAGAGAGGATCCTGGTCTAAACTGTAAACTGACCAACAGAGAGGATCCTGGTCTAAACTGTATACTGGCTGACAGAGAGGATCCTGGTCTAAACTGTATACTGGCTGACAGAGAGGATCCTGGTCTAAACTGTAAACTGACTGACAGAGAGGATCCTGGTCTAAACTGTATACTGGCTGACAGAGAGGATCCTGGTCTAAACTGTAAACTGACTGACAGAGAGGATCCTGGTCTAAACTGTAAACTGACTGACAGAGAGGATCCTGGTCTAAACTGTATACTGGCTGACAGAGAGGATCCTGGTCTAAACTGTATACTGGCTGACAGAGAGGATCCTGGTCTAAACTGTATACTTCTACTATGTCAACTTCTAGTCCTTCATTAGAATCCTACCACATTGATACACTGTTTCTCCTTTGTCAAAGATTTTAGTGTTCCTCGAACGTTTGTCCTCCGAGGTCAAACCACAGACCACCGGTGTAACTCTCTAGTGTCAGTCCCCTCCCCGCGGGGCCCTGTCACTCAGGCAGCCTAGCTAGCCCACACCCTACCAATAACACAGACAATAATAAGCTGTTAACAGTCTCCCGCTTTTACAAAGCAAACGCACACTGACTGCCCAGGAACGATATTGTACACATGCAGCGTTCGTCAAAGGGTTGATAGTTGGTTGATGATGCCTGTCATCAAAAATGCACTTATCTTGTTGTTTGACCTCCAAAAGCCCTGCTGTCTTTCAATTTAGAGCTTTTAATTTGGTGCTTTCTGATCTCTCTTTCTCCTCCAATTCCATATCTATAACACAATGATGTGTTGCTTGGATTCTGCTATAAAACAGATTGTTTTATTGTTTATCTCCATGGAGATCCTGTTACATTCTAGCTACTTCCTGATTCTATGATTGTAGCCCTCTGTGACATCAGAAATGGCTCTTAGGACATTTTATTTGCAGTAGCTACTATCAAATCAGTTTAGGGCTGGGTGATGTCATTTCACATTCAACTGGACAGACACAATGAACATGCTACAACAGGCCCAATGTAGGCCCTAGATTTTCACCATCACTAATTTTAGTCCTTTTAAATTCCACTGTCACGCCTGCTCCCGCTCCCCCTCTCTGGCGCTCTCTGGCACCAGGCTGCCCTTCATTACGCACACCTGTCACCATCATTACGCGCCGCTGCGCAATATTGGACTCATCTGGACTCCATTACTTTGTTGATGAGCCCCTCTTTATCTGTCTGCTCCTCACATTATTCCCCGTGTCAGCATTGATGCTGTTATTTTTCCCCTGTCCAGACGCTGTTCCTGTTTCATGTCCGTTGTTCAATGTTCTCCTTGTACCTGCATCCGGTCTCCAGTGTCGATCCTTACATCCACGTTGAATTTATCATTCAAATGATTGAATGGTTGCACAGTAATAGCATAGGTTGCATAGGTTGCATAGGTTGAATAGGTTGAATAGGTTGAATAGGTTGAATAGGGTGAATAGGTTGAATAGGGTGAATAGGTTGAATAGGTTGAATAGGTTGAATAGGGTGAATAGGTTGAATAGGTTGAATAGGGTGAATAGGTTGAATAGGTTGAATAGGGTGAATAGGTTGAATAGGTTGAATAGGTTGAATAGGTTGAATAGGGCGAATAGGGCGAATAGGGCGAATAGGGTGAATAGGTTGAATAGGGTGAATAGGTTGAATAGGGTGAATAGGTTGAATAGGTTGAATAGGGTGAATAGGGTGAATAGGTTGAATAGGTTGAATAGGTTGAATAGGTTGAATAGGGTGAATAGGTTGAATAGGGTGAATAGGTTGAATAGGTTGAATAGGTTGAATAGGTTGAATAGGTTGAATAGGGTGAATAGGGTGAATAGGGTGAATAGGTTGAATAGGGTGAATAGGGTGAATAGGTTGAATAGGGTGAATAGGGTGAATATGTTGAATAGGGTGAATAGGTTGAATAGGGTGAATAGGTTGAATAGGGTGAATAGGGTGAATAGGGTGAATAGGTTGAATAGGGTGAATAGGGTGAATAGGGTGAATAGGGTGAATAGGTTGAATAGGTTGAATAGGGTGAATAGGTTGAATAGGGTGAATAGGGTGAATAGGTTGAATAGGGTGAATAGGTTGAATAGGGTGAATAGGTTGAATAGGGTGAATAGGGTGAATAGGGTGAGAGAGAGAGAGAGAGAGAGAGAGAGAGAGAGAGAGAGAGAGAGAGAGAGAGAGAGAGAGAGAGAGAGAGAGAGAGAGAGAGAGAGAGAGAGAGAGAGGTCAGTGATACAGTCATACGCCTGTTAGAACCATTGGAGGTCCCCCAGCATTCTGATTCCATGACACAACACCTTAGAGATGATACCTGATCTGAGAATAGCCTCTAACTGGGCCACAGAGTTTCCTCTAAATGTAGAACCTGATCTCTACATGGAGGACAGCCTCTAACTGGGACACAGAGTTTCCTCTAGGGTCCAGAGTCTTCCCTGGTCAGGTCACATAGTTGTTATCGTGCTCACAGTAGTTGGAAGT